>NW_013666532.1:4622-6758 GCF_000517525.1 Limulus polyphemus | reverse complement strand
ATAACACCATTACAACCAAGGTTAAAAAACAGTAAGATAACTGAAAAGGAGCTTTTGTTACATGTTTAGACTTGTCAGAGCTGAGATATAGGCATTTTACATAACACCATTACAGCCAAGGTTAAGAAACAGCAAGATAACAGAAAAGGAGCTTTTGTTACATGTCTAGACTTGTCAGAGCTGAGATATAGCCATTTTACATAACACCATTACAACCAAGGTTAAAAACAGTAAGATAACAGAAAAGGACCCCAAGTCTAAACATGTAACAAAATTTAAAATAGTTTTGAACAAGAACATACCAATTTGAACCTTCTAATTTCAACTCGAACGTAGTTTTTACCGATTACTGTAGTGGTGTTATGTAAAATGCCTATATCTCAGCTCTGACAAGTCCAAACATGTAACAAAAGCTCCTTTTCTCTTATCTTTAAACTGTTATCTTGCTGTTTCTTAACCTTGGTTGTAATGGTGTTATGTAAAATGCCTATATCTCAGCTCTGACTTTTCTCCCTGGAGTCTACGAGTACTGTATTATGTTCAGAAAAAATCACAGACACCACTGTTTCCATTTGCAGTGAACTTAAATCAACCCAATATAAAATTTGTGACTTTTAAAATTTTTCCACATATAAACTTTTGCACTGAATAAATTTAAACTCTGACGTGTGAAAAAAATAAATAATTTTCTTAAATTTTTTCAATTCAATGGTGCAATTTTGTTGCTCAGCAAACAAGTATAACCTGTGGGACACTACAGGGTTAAAACACACATTAATGTTACAATAAACTTACTTATTTAGGAAGTTACTCTTTTTAAAGTAACTGAATATGGTAGCAGAAGAGTAAAATCAACACTCATAATAACTCTTTAAAATCCTCAATATACACAGTCTACAGACAAACCTGCATGCACAACTTTTCATAACACAAGAGCATTAACTGCTTCCTTGGTTATCCTGAGCATACTCGGGCCAAGAAGTCTCGTATCAAGTTTACTCGGGTGAAAGACTTTCAGGGTACAAACAAAGCAAATTAACACAGTATAACAATAATTTACAAGATCACCAATAGATGGCAGCACCAGTATTTTTGTAGTTTGCTTCTGATAAGAAAAGGAGATGCTAATGGGAAGAGAATCTGAAGTAAAAGCAAGTATTTTTATCCCAACTGTAACGTGTCACTCTTTGTCACACCTTACTTCCAAATCTACTGTATGACAACAGATATCTAGACTTTATATATTTATCCCACAGTTTGTCTTTTTATTTATTTTTTATAGTCATGTAATTACGTTCTGCAAGTATTGGTTATTTCATACAAATAAACCTAGATATACTTTTCTTATATTTCATGAGATATCTTTGGCTTTATTATACAAATTTTTTTCATATAATAAAATTGATAAACTAGTGCAAAGTATTTCATGTTTCACTTTGCCTATATGCATACTTTAAAACAAAAAAATGAAATAAAAAATATGTTTTTTTGGAACTTACTTAGGGGAATAAAAAGGGTAAGGGGAGTAGTTGATTTGAAGGTGCAAGATTTCAACATAAACACAATTCAGTCACAGGTAGGAATAAACAAAGCTGAACAAAACTGAAAATTCCATATTTTTTGCTGAATTTTTGTAGTCAACTTTGATTGCACAACACCCGTTTAATCTCTTGGATACTGGTGGGTCGAACTACCTATTATGACTTCTTTCCTTTTTTTATACAGCTACATTCAAAATTTAATTAAACTACTTTATTATCAATGTGTGTCAATAAGCTTGACATCCAAAAATAGTTTGTAGTTCAGATTTTTATATTATCTAAGTTTTAATTTCTTAATTTCGAAAGAAAATATTCAAATAAATTTTCAATCTTCAACTCTGTGTCATGTAATGGTTCTAAGCACTCTGATTTCCCTGTTATCCATATCCAAACTATAGACATCGACAACTCGTAATATAAAACTTGAAGATATGTCTATAATTCTCTTTTTTGACATATCCAAACTATAGACATTGACAACTCGTAATATAAAACTTGAAGATATGTCTATAATTCTCTTTTTTGACATATCCAAACTATAGACATTGACAACTCGTAATATAAAACTTGAAGATATGTCTATAATTCTCTTTTT
>NW_013666532.1:0-4113 GCF_000517525.1 Limulus polyphemus | reverse complement strand
CTCTTTTTTGACATATCCAAACTATAGACTCGTAATATAAAACTTGAAGATATGTCTATAATTCTCTTTTTTGACATATCCAAACTATAGACATTGACAACTCGTAATATAAAACTTGAAGATATGTCTATAATTCTCTTTTTTTGACATTTCTTCAGAAACTTCTGTTGGTTATAAACATGTCCAACAGTCATATCCAAACTATAGACATCGACAACTCGTAATATAAAACTTGAAGATATGTCTATAATTCTCTTTTTTTGACATTACTGTTGGACATGTTTATAACCAACAGAAGTTTCTGAAGCACGTGAATTGGAACACTATCTACTTTGTTTTGGCACTCAAAGTCAGTAACTCACAAGGAAATCTTGAAATGTTTTGACAAACATCATTGCTCCAAGCAGTAAGGAAATTTTTTAACCTATTTATAGCTCAGATGGAAAGGCAGTTAAAGTACAGTAACTTTTGGATATTATATTCTAATACACAAGATATTTCGAGTGTTAAAAACATGCTTATTCCAAAGCAACATGAATTATCTTGCAGACAACCAATATATTGTAGTAAAATTAATCTTATTGGAGTACTTCTCAAGTATAAATAGCCTAGATAACACAACAAAACATAAATTTAAAAAGGAAATTAAATACACAAATTCAAAAGATCAGCTTCATCACTTATGGCATCATATGATTATAACTTGAGCAAGTTTTCTCGATGGTTAATTTGCTGTCACATCATTAGATGGGGTTTTAAGTGTATTGTAAAATATTAAAAGTGAGCAGATGTGAAACGTTTAGAAGATTTAGGCTGTGTTAGAATAAATGTAATTGTCTGTTACAA
The DNA here is from genome assembly GCF_000517525.1 of Limulus polyphemus. Taxonomy (NCBI): domain Eukaryota; kingdom Metazoa; phylum Arthropoda; class Merostomata; order Xiphosura; family Limulidae; genus Limulus; species Limulus polyphemus. The sequence goes on along the minus strand of NW_013666532.1, from coordinate 3,267 downwards.
CATGAAGTCATTCTAGATAAAAAGATATTCATCATTACATTTTGCATTTTTTCAATATTTTGTTTCAATGTTTTCGCTACAGATAAAAAATATAAAGTTTTACTGAAACAAAAAATTGGCATTCATTTAGGAAATTTTAGAGGTTAAACAAATTAAATATTAAAACTGTACAACAAAGAGAAGTAATATTATTCTTAGCTTGAAAATCACCTTGCACTCAAGACTGGCTCAGTTAATACTTCGTAAATTCTCAGACAAATTTTACTACAAATACTTAATTTAAAAAAAAAAATCTGATTTTTTGTGTACAGCAGACTTGTCATGTTTATTTAAAGCTTTTCGGAAGATACATTCAGAGTTATGGTATGTATAGTTTCATGATTAGGTGGTTGTTATTAAATCATTCAAAATGACCCAGCTAATATACAGGTAGTTAAACTTCAAGTTTCTTGAATTATATTTATCACGTTAATAATAATAATTCACAAAACTGATGTGGCAACTTACACTTAAATCATACACACGATAAGTCTATAATTTATTTACTACAATTTAACAATCAATTAATACAAGTCTAATAATAATACTTATCATTAGGTTTCGGTCAATGCAAAGTTTCTTTGGAATGAAATGAAGAAAATTAAGTAAAACATTTATTTTTAGCAAAAGTATTAACTTATATCTTGGTAATATGAATGGTGAGATATGTACATCGACAAAATAATTTAACACAGTTAATAAATGTATTTAAGTAATCACAAAATATACACCAACAACAAACAAACAAACAAAAGCTTCACAGACTATTTATTTTGTGAAATACTACTAAATTTTTGAATACAAACGATATTATAAATAAATACTGAGCTCACTTATGTCATGCGATTTATGTTAAGTGTGGATCGTTAGAGCATTCCTAACACCTCTTGCCTATACATGGCAAGAGCTAAGTAATTAGTGAAATTTAAGAACAGATTAACCGTCAGGCTTGTCAACTGATTGCATTTAACTTATCAATTATTCTCATACGAGACTTGGATAGTAATAATTGGAATCATTAAGATTGATTGGTTGATTAATTTCATGACGCATTACACTAATTGATTAAGCTGAACAACTCTCAAATAAATAAAGATAATAATGATAAATCATAATGACAAAATTTCAATTACTTGGATATTTGTAAAACCCGAAAAGAGTACTATCACGGGCATGTGAATTTAAACTTTATAAAAGTTGTTTTGGTTTTAATAACAGATTTTCCATAATTCAGCTACTCAGATATCGAAAATAATATTTTACAAATCGGAAAGAAAAAAAACACACTCTTACTTAGTTAAAATTTACCACAAATGCAACAGAATATGCTTGGGTCATTTACACAACCCTTTGTTGCCACAGTGATGAATAAATAATACTGAAAAGAAAAAAATACCATCTGAAATGACAAGTCATGCAGCCTGTTAACCGTTTATATACTAGCAGTGTGTTTCTCATGAATTCTAGGATGTCACAATTGGTCTGGAGAAATCTATAGCCAGTGATTGTCAACATTTTAAGCATAACAAAATGTGACCCGATTTCAATGTAAATGATTCCCTTACGTGAAAGTACATATGACGTTTTATGAAAAATTTGTACGTGATGGAGAAAAATGGATATTTTCAGATTCATCGTACAGGAATTACCGAAGAACATGTAAAAATTTCAAGACAATAAAACCATCGCAAGCCCGTGTAATCAGAAACAATATTTTCAATTAGTCGATAATTCTCAATTAACTGATTATTTTATGTGAAACTACTCAATGTAATTGATTACACAGACTAATCACCAAGCTCTGTGTAACGTAGTAGGAAGGTGATCATTTCAAGTACATGTGTACATCATAGATGCAGTACTGAAACACATTTTTATCTCCTGTGTCGCTATTTGCTAGGATCCTTAGATTACTATGAAGAGCACAAGCTCAGCCCACTGAAACTGATTCGAACACTTGAGTGACCGATATCCGAAAGCATCTACACATGTATCTGTTATTTCATTCATCAATATTAATTTAGCACTAAAAAGTAATAATCTACCACACATTGAACTGACTTATAACTAACCTTTGAACTGGCTACAACTTTCGTTTATTAGATTATTACTATCTAGTGCTACATTACCACACACTGAACTGACTTATAACTAACCTTTGAATAAACGAAAGTTGTAGCCAGTTGTGGTGCATGAGGTTAGAAAGAAGCATCTGCAGGTTGCGATACCCACATCCCCAGCCTCGGTCCCCATAGCTACAGCCGTAATGATCCACCGTGGTGCACAGCCACGTTTGCTGAACCTGAACAGAGGCTGCACTGAATGTCTGAATCTTTTGTATGAGCCCTATTGTGAGAAACAAATTATTTTCTTATTAAATAGCAAACCTAAAAGATAAAATCAAATCCACTTTTAAATTTCATCTCATAAGCCATGCGATGATTGATAATAATTATTTTCAAAGCAATATCTGTGTTTTCCACATATAAAATGACCATTAATAAACCAATCTTACAGACAAGTCGCATTGTACATATATGGTACAGAACAGTAGCATATGTCGGAAACAACCTTAGTTAAAATGTAAATGTTTTCGTAATTTACGTTTTCTTCAAGTTCGGTTTCAGCATAGCAAGTGAATCGAGTAAATAACTTTAAGCTTATTTTACTCCAGTATAGTATTTGTCAGATCTCCTATTTTTGTGGGCTTTACCCATTAACTCTCAAAGAATAACACACCCATAAAACACATTCCATAATGAAAAACTCTTATAGATAAGAAAGGACAGCTAACAGTTTTCTTGTTGTATTATTATAACTATGTTCTTAATGTCTTTTACACCTGCCTAATAAATATTTCAAAGGATTGATTTAATCATTTTATTTATATTTTTATTCTAAAACATTTTTGTTTGGGGAAAGGATACTGGTTACTGTTTTATTTAATGAGTTAATACGGTATTTCTAGGTTTGAAACATTCATCCAAAAACTATACACTTAGGTAATGAACAGTTGTCTACCACCTGTAAACCTCAGTAAACAATTATGTTCTATCAACACCTGTACACCTTAGTAAACAATTATCTTCTATAACACCTGTACACCTTAGTAAACAGTATCTTCTATTAACATCTGTACACCTTAGTAAACAACTATCTTCCATCAACACCTGTAAACCTCAGTAAACAATTATGTTCTATTAACACCTGTACACCTTAGTAAACAGT
>NW_013666531.1:389665-392287 GCF_000517525.1 Limulus polyphemus | reverse complement strand
TTTGTTAATTAATTTTCCGTAACTTCGTTCCGACGAAACTTTAGCGACACAAATCCTTACTTAATAAAACTGGTTTATTCTTTCCGTTTGTTAATTAATTTTCCGTAACTTCGTTCCGACGAAACTTTAGCGACACAAGTCCTTACTTAATAAAACTGGTTTATTCTTTCCGAATATAACTTTACGATACACTTATTTTCAACAATCGCGCTAAAACAAACGCTATAACAACGAACGGGCTCAATAATACTCTCTGACTGCAGATCAATTACTCACTGTCTACACACACATTATCTTGTCACGTTGTCACCCTCTTTTATATACCAGACTACCTATATCTAGTAAATGCTAGAGCATTCGCCAAAGTACAGGATAGTTCTAGAAAGCAGAGGGCGTGAGAATAGTCACGTGATCTCGCTGACGCAACAATATGATAGTTGCTTGATGTTTTTATTAATTTTGGTGTAAGAACGTTTCACTTTTGTTACTAAAATATTTGGGAGACAGTGAATTATTATGAAACAGGTAAGAGTAATGACCAGAGGCGTATCTAGGAGCAAACACTTGGGGGAAGGGGGGGGGGCAAGTTGAGCAACCACAGTGGTCTCGAGTTAAAACTTAATACCTACAGATGTGAGACAACTGGTCGTAGTGTGAAAAGTACACTCAGTATGCAAAAGATGCAACTGATAGGGGGGGTCTAGGGGCATGTCTCTCGAAAATTGTGAGCCAAAAGTGTTGTTAAAAACATTAGCTCTGCATAAATTTAAAAAAGGAAAAACTTGGGGGGACATAAACCAGTTTTGGAGGGGCAAAGCCACCTTCATATCCGCCTACGGTTACGACTAGATTCAAGTTACGTATCAGGTAAACACAGTTTGATATGTTTCTTTATAAGCATTAGCCAAGAACATTTCAGTTGAATTGAATGAAATGTTAGTGAGAAAATGAAATTGTCTGTAGAATGTAAAACTCACAAATTGTAACTCGTATCATATCAAGTTAAGTTTGGTGGAATCAATGTTTTATTTGGTTATGGTCAATCCTACAAATTTAAATATTCTGAAAATCACAAAATTATCTGGTGTTTTCGTAATATTATTTTAGTACAAGGTGCAGTTTTTATGTTGTGGCAATATATTTCTTCACAATATATATATATTCTTAGAGTTGGATTTGAACCCAATACATGTTATATGCCAGGCAGGTGCTCTACTACCTGAGTGAAAGGGTTAATCCACTAGAACGTGTTTGTAAATCATTTTTAATAACTCAGAATACTACATTATTCCCCTCACAAACAAGAGGTCTAATTTCAGGATTGTGAGACGGTCTCACAATGGATACCATTGTGGTAGATTATTTATTTCAGTGTATATTCCTTGGCTCAGACTTCCAGCCAAGATCTCTTCCAGGCCAAGTAAGTGCTCTACCAACCTAGTTATAGGGTTAGACCATTATTGTTGGCTAGTAAGTCACTCTTAAACAACTGAAACTACTACAATACATGTTACTACTGACTATGCATAGCCAGAGGTAAGAAGTAATACCCATACAGTGTGATTTTGTAGCTGCTTTTATCTGTGATAAACATGTATTTGAAAAGAGTCGAATAGAAAATTAGATATTAGTGTTAATGAGTTTCTATGATAAAACAAAATCTAGATTAACGATCGTACAATGGCTGACCTATATTGATTACTACTGTGATACACAACTCTGCAGTTTTGCCTCCATTTCTTCCTACTGGATCTGGGCCCTATTTGTATACTAACCGGATGGTAGTGAAAGTGATATGGCTGGACTCCTTCACCTCAGCAGAGCCTATGATTAAGATGTGTTGCTCAATAATGCATTTTGCATACAGGTCTTTACTAAGGGTTCCAATAGTAGCTTTAAAGTATTTCAAACTGTCCAAAGAAGCTCAAGCCACAGTTAAGCCAATGAGTGAGTTGAACCTTTGATGCCTAGCCAGACACTCGATGAACCCAGCACACTTAGAAATAACAACCAAGACCTGGATGACATTGGAACACCAGGATACATTTTTCAAATATCTCATCGGAGGATGTTTCGAGAAGAAACACTGACGTCATCGAATGTGTCTGCAATTATAGTGGAACCACTAGATTCAAAAAGCAAGCAGGATCTTTCCGAAACTAAAAATCAGGAAGATGACCATCAAGGAAGTTAGTAGAGCACTTGCTTGGTGTGTAATAGATCTCAGGTTCAAATCTAAAGTAAGGTAATATATTATGAAAAAAATGAAAATATCAGATATAAATACACATTTTAAATTTGTAAAGATAGTTTTAGTTTGTGCTGTATATCTGTTTTATATATATGTATAAAGTGTTTTATAGAGTATTAAATACATATCTATATACTGTTACGTCTCCGTTTGTTAATTGATTTTCCGTAACTTCGTTCCGACAAAACTTTAGCGACACAAGTCTTTACTTAATAAAACTGGTTTATTCTTTCTGAATATAACTTTACCGATACACTTATTTTCAACAGTCGCTCTTTTACAAACGTTTTAACAACGAATGTTAACTTCAACAATACTTCCTGACTGCAGTTCAATTACTCACTACTTACACACATTGTTGTCAAGTTGTG
>NW_013666531.1:388576-389356 GCF_000517525.1 Limulus polyphemus | reverse complement strand
AAGATATTTCCAGAAAGCAGGGGGCGTGACACTAGTCACGTGACCTCGCTGACGCAACAATACTTTCCTTATTTTTTATTCATGTCAGATCTAGTAAATCATTCGTTTTATTTACCACTATTTTTAGTTGTACACATTATTCACTTCATTTTAAAAATTATTTATGTTTACTGCATATTGTGGTATATTTCATTTTCATCAAAGGTCTTATCATGTTAGCATGTTTTGTTTAGTCCTTCAACCTTAAAGGGTATTTTTATTCTCACATTTTCGTTTTATGCTTTTATCAATGATGAATGGTTTTCTGTTTGTATTTTGCATGCTTAGTATGAATGGTTAGTTTAATATTAGTTTTGCGAGAAGGTTTTCACTTTGTATTTTCATTCATTGTCAAAGGGTTGTTATATCATTAATGTGTTAATTATGTTATGAATGGTCAGTATTGTATTATATTTTATTTTGATTTAATGTATTTCATTCCATCAAATATTTTTAGTGTTAAAGTGTTCTTTGTCAATTTTCTATTTTATGCATTGTTGTTAGCTAACTATTATCTCCTTAACGGGGTACACGATCGTTGTTAAATGCTTTTATTATATTTGTTGAATTTGTCTCCTCTTTTAATACGATTATTTGTTTTCCTATTTTTCTTGGTTATGTTGTATTGTTACGCTAATTTTTTTATCAATGCAAGAGGTCATTTTACATTGGTTTTAAGAGTTTAAAACTAAGATCAAGCTGGAAATATGGTAAATGAAGCTATCATATTGTTGCGTCACC
>NW_013666531.1:367167-387622 GCF_000517525.1 Limulus polyphemus | reverse complement strand
ATACTGTACAAACAACACTGTTTGGTACTGAATGGTGTATAAACACAATTACATACTGTACAAACAACACTGTTTGGTACTGAATGGTGTATAAACACAATTACATACTGTACAAACAACACTGTTTGGTACTGAATGGTGTATAAACACAATTACATACTGTACAAACAACACTGTTTGGTACTGGGTGTTTATACACCATTAATTATATACTGTACAAACAACACTATTTGGTACTGAATGGTGTATAAACACAATTATATATTGTACAAACAACACTATTTGGTACTGAATGGTGTATAAACACAAATAAATATCTTAAAAACATTCCTTATAGTGGTAAGTATTATGGCTCAAAGGTATGTACTAGAACTGTATGATTAGACAAATTTGATAATTGATTGTTGGGCTTATTAATCAAAAAATAGTCATAATCAGAAATAACAATTTTGATTAGTTGATTATTTTCATGAGTCATGACACTAAATGATTAAATTGATCAACCTTGAATTCATCAAAAATTATAAAGAGAAATCATAATGTGAAACATTTTGATTACTTGGACAGTTGGAATAACTGCAAACAATAATAATCAAAAACAGTAATTTTGATTAGGTGATTATTTTTACAACATTAATCAATTTATTCATAATTTCATTAACTGATTATTTTATGTGACACTACTCAATGTAATTGGTGCTCATAGGTAATCAGTAACTCAATTTAATCATCCAGCTTTAATAAACACTACTGAGTGAGTGAAAGAATTCCATGATAGTGTAAAAACACAACTCAGTGAAGTATAACAATATCCAGTGAACAAGAAACAACTTAGTCCTTCTAGGCTGTCCGTGCACATCAATTTGAAAAAATAAACATGTAAAACCACCTTTTATTTTTTTTAAAATCACTAGTTACCCCTCTTAAAGTCCTGTAAGGTGTCAGCCTCCCTTAATGTCAATGGCAACTCATTCCATAACCTAATCACTCAGTTAGAAAAATAAAACTGTCTTAATTGGAGCTTAGCTTGTTTTTATAAATCTCAAACTTGTATCCTTTCATCCTATTGCCTTCAAAATAAAGCACAATGACATCCAAGACCTTTATCCTCTTGATCCCCTCTTAAACATCTATAAGAACACTTTTTACCCATTTTTCCTTGAGAAAAATAAGCTAACTTTAATCCCTTTCTAAATGATAACCCTTTAATACCTGGAATCATCCTAGAAACATCTCTCTGAACTATCTCCAATAAGTGAATACCCTTCCAAGTAAGGCCTAAGTAGTGATTTATATAAACAGATAATTATTCTGGCTTGAAATCAACATATCTACCCTGAAATTCTATTAATCTTACCACAAGCAACAGCCTCGATGACTTGTGTAACTATCCATCAACATTAAACATATGATCCACAAATTATGATAACCTGTCACCTTGCACTTACTGCAATTAAAGGTCATTTGTCAACTATTTGTGAAATTTCCCAATTGACCTATGTTGTTCTGTAGAATCTCAATACATATACAAATATCAAAGAGCTGAGTGTCAATTAGCAAACTATTAATTTACTGTTTATGCTCCTATCAATGTCATTAGACAATGCTAAATCCTATACTAGTGGGTAAAACATCAGTATATCCAGGTAGTTTATAAAAAATACTAGATGTTGTATAAGCACTAGTGAACAGTTTATCAACTCTTCTAGATGATATGTAGACACAACTAAATGATGTACACACATGTGTGTGTGTATATATAAATATGAATGAATGATATTTAACTCCAAAATTACCAACTTGTTAACACAGTATTCACTACCAATGGGGTTTACATTCTGCACAGTATTGTGTAAGTTCATGTTTTACCCACTACAATACTCAGTGTATAGAACTGACAATAAAAATTAAGTAAAATCACTCACTTTCTATGTAAAATTCTCAGAAAACCTTAGCAGTAATTAGTAGGATTAATTTTATTTGTGACAGTATTTTTATTAACATTTTTGTGTATGGCTTGGATGTTATTAGTGATCCCATAACCAATAAAGTCATGGACTCACAAATTGTTTGTTTAAATAGTTTAGACACACATGTTTTTTAAAATATAATGGGGTCTTAACAGAATCCACCTGTAATTCTATGGTTAAACAGTACTAGGTGGTGTATAAGCCTGATTGAAAAATGTACTCCAATCAACAACCAAAAAATCCACACAACAGACAACGTGGGTTTCAATTTGTAAAATGCGCAAGATCAAAATCACTAGTTTGAACTTTTTAGTACACTGAGAAAAGTGATAACTAGTAGCTGGGTTTTAGATTTGTGAAATTGACATTACAGTCAAAATCATTAGAGGTTATACTTGTATTCTTCATAAGTTCATGTAATATATTAATTTTTCCTTGTATTGATGTCTGCATATTTGTCTGATGTTTTATAAAATATACCTTAGCCGGATTAAAAATGTTTTATGTACATGGCATGGCTGAATGTAGTATTTTAATATATGATCAACTATGTATTTAAACCTCACCATCTAGTGAATCACTTTGAAATTTACCTTTAACAATTTTGCTGTTTCTTTGCGAGTTTGTACGACATCTCATAGTTATAGCAGCTCACATGCATTATAATATCAAATATGTTCTATAATATAAATGTTTGAAATTCAAAATAACTGTATGAGAAAAATACATAATTTATAGCTGAATGCATTATCTCAGTATAGTACAAAATGGTGAAACAAACATTTTATAATTAAGGGTGTAATAAATGCTAAAATAGTTAAATCTTATGACATGTTTAACTGATTAGCAATGAGATAGGACATGTCATACATTTTCACATAAAAATCTTGAAACTGTCCAACCACTCAAGCAATTTGTCAGACTTTGAAGTATATGTTCATATCCAAATGTTAAAGATAAGATTTTCCAATTAATTTCACATTTCAAAAATTAATTCACAAAACATATTTTAAATTCTTATGAGCTGTTTCTGAAGTAAAGTATAAGATAAATAATTCTTTTTTCTTTAATAGTGTATAGAAATTACCTTTAAGTTACTACTTTTTCCAAGATAAAATTTATTTAATTTTTAGTAGGTAAAATAACTCTGTAAAATATATCAATGAAACAAAACAGTTTCAAAGAATGAACTACAAGTACTTGCCCATATATCTGATTCATTAGAGTTGGCTTCCTTTGATGATGTCAGTATTTCTTCAAAAGATATTGTACAATTAGCTACAAAATCATCAGGAGGAATAGCTGCATCATGAAATACTGTCAATCCCAGATTCTGTCCATTGTGAACTTCAGATGTAAAAAACTCATTCCAGATAGGCTTGAAAGTTTTTTGTTTAGTTGATGATCGGTCAACGTGAACTTCATCAATATCAATGGAAACATAGGGGTCGATAGCTAGCTGTTGCTTACCCACGACATTTGCATGCCTTGTAGCATATTCCGTGGGTTTTAAATCAATTGCTTCACACAACTTAAGTTTCAGGGTTCCACTAAAATTTGGCATGGCTGTAAGCTTTTCTGATCACATATGAGTACACAAAATTAACTGGCAGAACTATAGGAGTAGTGTACCAAGATTTAACTGTGCTTATTTAACTTAAGACAAGTCTCTTCACAGAAAAGTTAAGTTAGACTAATGCATCAGATATCTAATGTTCACTCCAGTACTAAACTAACAGGGATACTGAGAGATGTCAATCTTTAGTTTAATAATCAATTAGTGCTTCTTAAAAACTACCATTTGGTCTTAAACTTAAAAGTTAAACCCGTCAATTCACCACATATACCTTTTAAAAAAGTTACGTAAAGATGCATAAGTAAAACACATAGGCCTAAATAAATCATTAAATGTAAAATAAATATTATTTATAAAATGATCCTGAACCTAAATAATAATATTAATATAACGATACAGAAGTATTAATATTTTAGGCTATTATTATTAGTAATAGTATTATTTTTGTGCTGTTCAGCAGATGAATTAATGTTCAAATTTAACTTAAGGTATATTTTACAGTATTTTTTTTTCTTCTTTTTTACGTTTTACTCGTATTAACAAAAATCACACAACTTAAACTCACATCTAGGATACGAAAGCTGCTACTCTTAACACTGTAACTTAGAGCCTAATATTATCAGAATTAATACTGGCGAAAAAATTTAAAGAGCTCCACTCTTTAAATTTAATATCGAAACTAACGATAATGAGTTCAGTACAAGCTTTCCCCAAATCTTACTGAAGTCAGTGGTATTAGTACTAATACGTACACTCTCAGATGTCATCCCTTATCGTGATTTGGAAGAAAAATGTTTAAGGTCATTATCGTAATAAAATTCACTTTATTTTCAAAGCAATGAGTTATACCTAAAAGCTCTCCAAAATTCCAGTAAAGTTAATATACCCTCAAACGTTAAGCCTAAGCTAGATCTGTAAATGGCCTAATTATTATTCAGGGTCGATTCTCGGTATCCCGAAGGTCCTTGTGTAATTGCGCTTGCGCAGTTTTTCTATTTAAGATTTTAGTAAAAAAATATTATTAAGAATCTACTACATACGTTAATAGATCATTGTATTTATTCAAAATAATATACTCTGACAATAGTAATAAAACTCAGAAACGAGGTGAAAATGCGGTTAAAAAAAGAGAAAGAAAACGAAATAGTTACAGTACTCATAAATAAAAGCTCACAGAGAACTCTATACATAGAAATTAGATAGATAATCCAATCTACAAGAAAGGGATAAAAGTAATTAATATCGCGAACTAAAGGGACTTTGTTAAGCTGAATATCAATCTCATATGTCAAACAAAATATAGTGTAAAAAGTTTTAAAAAGCAAAATAAAAGCATCGGCCTTTTGCAGGCTTAATTTTACATGTATAGCTGTCAAAAGTCGAAAACTGTTGAAGTGTTGAAAAATAACTTGAAAAATTGTTGATTTGATCATTATAGTATTCTTCGGCAATATGACGTTAGATATACAATGAATACATAGAATGTTATTTTTTCATGATATTTCTATGTTTCTTAAATGTTATTACTGTTAAATCTATTTTTTTGTCTGAAGCTGTATGACCAGTTATGGGTGCGTTTATTTATTGATTAGTAGTAGCCGACACTTGCATACAGATTAGTGTCAAAATAACCCCAATTCACTTTCATGGGCGTCCGCAGAAATTTTTCTAGGGAGAAGCAAAGTATTGTGAAATTATGAATTGAATAAAAAATGCATATTGTTGCGTCATCGAGGTCACGTGACTGGTGTGGCGCCACCTATTTTCTAGAACTATCCTGTACCTTGGCGAATGCTCTAGTATTTACTAGATATAGGGTAGCCTGGTATATAAAAGAGGGTGACAACGTGACGGGACAATAATGTGTGTGTAGGTAATGAGTAATTGAACTGCAGTCAGAGAGAGACGTATTGTTGAAGTTAATGTTCGTTCGTTATAGTGTTTGTTTTAGCGCGAATATTGAAATTAAGTGTATCGTAAAGTTATATTCGGAAAGAATAAACCAGTTTAATTAAGTAAGGACTTGTGTCGCTAAAGTTTCATCGGAACGAAGTTACGGAAAGTTAATTAACAAACGGAGACGTAACAATATGTTTTCTGCAACCTCAGTTAATTAATAGATAATTATATGTGAAAAGATCCAAACTTTTATTTTATTTTATGCAGTGTTTTGCAATATGGAAAATGTCAAAGACTTTAAAAACTTCGAGGCGTAGGACTTTGTTTATTTTTAAATTAACTCTAAAATTGTTTTTGAACTGAAATTTGAATACCAAGTTGTCTTGACATCTCCACTCAAATTTTACTATATGAAAAGTCCACCTGCACTAGACCTTAAAATATCACTTAGAATTAGGTATAACCAATGTATTTCACAATGTATGTGAAATACGTGACTGATAACTATTTCCATTGAAAAAAAAGTGACTTTTTTTTTTTACTACGGAACTGTTTGTGCGTATAAACGACCAAATGTAGGGAAATAGTAAAATTGCACTAAATGCCAATAAGCATTCTATTCATAGACATGGATGACCCTGAAGAAGGAAGAAGAATGAGCATTTCCACCAGATTCATTTACGTAAAATGTTCAAGCCCTGATTTTATGAATAACTCAATAGTATTTTGACAGTTTGATATACATAGTTAAGGAAGGAGAAAGATGTCTGAATTGAACTTGCCCCTCTCAGGTAGCGCACAACAACCAAAATAACGATTCAGATAAAACCCTTGTCTCGACATAATACGCGTAATAATACCCTTCGTTGCATACAAAAACTTTGCATGGTGATTTAATTTCATATATTACATTTATTGATAATTCAGTGAATTAAAGTATATATCAAATACACATTTTACAATGCAATAACTTTATTCTTTAACGTTCACTGTACAGAACTTTATAATTTGGATTTTAGCACATTTTATACCACTCCATGTGCAGGAACTGTGGAAATGTACTTTTTTTTTCAGATTCGTGAATAATTCGGATTTATGTTTGCGATTGTGTTTATTGAATTCAAGTTCTGAGTTAACACCCAGTATTCGATTTTAATGATAATTTTAATGCCTAGTGTGAGTCATCTCTATTCAATCAATGGCAATCCCTAGACATGGTAAGTTATGTTTCGTCATTTAGAGCTGTGGAAAACTTAGTTTTTTTGGATCAATCAGGAGGCATTGAAATAATCTGGAACCAATGATATTCCACACAGGAAACAGAGAAGAATAACAACTTGTTTTGTCCCTATTTATTGTTTTGTTCTTCAGTGATGGATTTTTGGTTCTTTTTACTGTAGGTAGAACTCAAAATAATTCTCGTAGCAGTTTATACAGTTGGAGTACACTTTCCAAATTGTCCAGTACACATTAAACTTATTTTACTGGCAACCCCGTTCGTAGCTTCATATTTCTTTCTAGATAGCACATTTTGTTTTTGATTTAGACTTTAGCTCCATTGTTTAGTGATAAAGGTATCTGAAGTAAAATTGAAACATATTCCAACGTTCAACAACGAATGTAGTGGTTTCTCTTGTAGTGAGTAGCAGTTGTAGCTAACTTATAGTACATTTCATTTTTCCTGGAATAACCCACATGTATAAACTTACAAGTCCAAGTAGTATAATCAAGTAATCAACACATTACTACTTTTCCCATTGAGACAGAGAAAAAGATCGTCATATAAAGTGATTGTAATGTGTAAATATTAAAATGGTAATTCGTAGTAAAAATTATACAGCATAATACTGTATGATAATCTAGTGTGGACACATTAAGCAGCTCATGATTTTGTTCCAAAAGTGGAATTTTTCTCTTACATTTAAGCGTTTAAACCTGACATTAATTTTTACTTGAAATCTAAATTTGGAAGAACTCTGACTTTTTACTTTATGACTTCTAACATACTGTGATAAAGCTTCTATGATTTTTTCATGCTTCAGGTTCTGAAATTGGTTTGTTACACAACAATCATCAATATCATACTAAATAGTGCTGTGTGGATTCCCAAATGCATCAATACATCACAACATTTTGCTCCACAATAGGAGTATCCTATTATGACCACTGTATCATAGATCCAATTACATATGGGCCAGACAGAACCAAGTCCATTGAGGTCGAATATTTGTCTACCAACATGACCAGTATGTTCTATTTCTGGGCACGAATTTTTGCTGCACATATACAGATATGCTTGGCCTCATCAATAAAATAGCCATTAAAGCATGAAGATATCTATTCTCTTTCAAACACAGCTGGCCATCACGAACCTGAGCATTGGAACTAGTGTACTATTATTTTGATGTAAAACAGGTTGATAAAATAGTTACATTTGCCAATGTGTTACACACTGATGATAAGTGGGTTTAATTACCTAAGTTTAATCTTCTTTCTTGGTATGATAAGTTGAGTACAGCACATATTATGTTCAGAAAATTGGGTATGTTGTGACATCACATAGCCCCCTCTCTCATTAAAATACAACAAAACCACAAATTCTTCCACATATGGATACAGTAATAACTTTCATAGTGAGCTCTTGTACCCTCCTGTCTCTTTATCCAGGCTTAACTTGAAATTGTTTACCAAACAAAATTGTAGTTTTTCAGAGGAGGTGAAAACATTTTTTTCCAGTAAATGTTCCAGTTTTTTACTTATATTATCAAACTCACAAGAACATGAGAACTTACTTGTAGCACAGTAAAAAAAACAGGTAAAGTTTTAAACTTGACATCGATTTTGTTTTATGTGGAAATTTTCTATTTATTAAAATCACATAAATACACAAAGGAACTGAATATTCAATTCAATTCTGTGGGTTGGTGTAAGTACTAAACTGAAAGTCTGAACATTTCTAAAATGTCCATAAATAAAACAAAGTACACAGTTGCAGATTAAATTGTAATTAAAAATTTTATTTGTATTTATATTACATATTTATACTTATTTACAACACATGACATTACCACAAAATGGTGCAAGCTTACACACACACACACACACAGCAACTTCAAAAGGAGATGTAGACTATAAGTGAAACAGAGTATAAAAGAGGCATTATTTTATTAAATGTTTAAATTTTTACCCAAATAAATACATAGGAATTAATATATTTTACATGTTTCATCTTCCAAATTGAAATGATAACGTGTTGTTTTTGCTTCTATACATTCTACTACATTAGAACTGATTTTAACCTATATTTAAGTTACTTTTGTGAATTATAAAAGTGGTAGCTTTAAAATTAATTAGTGTAATAATATATTGTTTTATATGCAAAGTTATTTTGAAATAACTCTTTACAGAAACAACTAAAATTACTCCACTAATAAATTCAATGTTTTAGCAACACATCATCACAAAATATGTATATTTTCTCAACTCTGTCTCTCAAAAGGTTGAATCTAAAAAATTTGTTGATTACTTTTTTCAAGTCACATTCAGATAGCTAAGTTAAATGTGAAATATCTTTTTGAGATTTCAAGAAAAATATATGTTTTTTAAACATTGAACCTTTATTTGGGTACATCAAAAAATTAATATACAATGGACCACTTAAAAGTTTTAGTAGAAATAAAACATGAATTAAAGACAAAAGTAATTTGGGCATTAAGGTTTTGTTATATAACTAAACAATAAGAGGTTACATACTTTTATTACCTTCATTCTCAGAAATGCCTATAACTTAAATTACATAAATTAACAAGTTACATTAAGCATAAGTTAAAATGTTTAAAATATGACAATTAATATACTTTAATTTTGCTTTTTTTCAAAAGTTGAGCAAAATCTACTTAATATATTTTAATTATTGAACCAAGTTACTAGAACCGATTCTGCTGAATAGCTAAGGTGGTTAGCTACATGTCATATTTCAATCACAGCTTTAAATGGGGAGTTTATTATGCCTTGGTGTTCCCATAAAATGTTATAAGTGTTTTAAAAATAGATTACAAAATGTTGTTAAGGTTCCAGTCTAAAAGTAATCAATTAATGTTATAACTCATCAGAGCAATAAAACTAAATCTGATACACAAATCCAGACAGAATGTGTAACTCAAATACTAGCTGCAGCTGGAAGTGTAAAACTATGTTAAGGTACATATCTAAATGTCAAATTTAATAAAGTGATATAGTTGTTAATGAAGTTTAATTAAAACTATAGCTAGGATACAAACTTACAAGAAGTGGTAAAGAAACTGAGGAATACCTGCTCCTTTTAAACTATGGCTAATTTGAATATGCATGAGTTTTAATCAACTGATATATAGTTACTATACATTTCTGGTGTGTTTGAACATCAATAAAATGAATATTATTTATTAAAAAGCAAGATTTTTTTGGGTATAAACCAATAAGACCATGAGGTACATGGTCACAAGTACATTGTCACCAGGTGGAGCTATATCTATTCATTGTGGCCCCATTCACATGAATGATGGCCTGCATCTTTGGAATGACATTTATGTGGATTAACCAAGCTGTCAAATTTCCAAGATGGCTAAATGTTGTCAGATGAACCACTATATTTTTGACTACTGGGGATACCTAAAGTCAATTAAGTGATGTAGAGTGTTGGCTACATTAACAAACTTGGCAGTTTTGTTCAGCTGTCTATCATGTTATCCCAAGAATGTAGGCCATCACTGAATGATAGATACATGGAGCAGAAGAGCACCGGCGACCACATATTCGTGTTCCCCAACATCTTATTGGTATATTGACCAAGAAGTATTTCACAATGATGAATACTGTTCATTTTACTGATGATTGATCATGCAAACAAAATTTATAAGAATTCTCTACATATAGCAGCATTTCTTTTCTTGACATAGCGTGCCAGCTTATGTGTGTTTCAGTAAATTTTAATTTGTCTATACAGTGGCTGTTAGTAGTTAAGGTAAAAGTGTAAGTATAACATTTTCATTACCAAATATAGCAGCTACAGGAGGCCTCCATCCCACAATTGATATATGTATATACTAGTACTACTTCAAATTACCCAATGACGAGAAAAGCTGTTTTAAAATTTTCAAATACTGTAAAAACCACAGCAACAATCTAGCACTGGCTTACCAATTAACCAACATAAATAATAATGAAAAAAATCTTAAGACAATTAACAATGAAATAAAGTGCAGCTTAAACTAAATTTTGTGTTATTATTAAGAATGAACTACAAATGATGTAGAAGTCTTGATATCTCATTGGGTGTTTTATACACAATCCAGAGAACCTGGACTGACCACATGTATGCTTAGACATTCAAGTAATCTACATAATGTGGATGCTTCCATTGTTGACTATGAGAAGCAACTGGGTCTAACTATCAGAAATATAATGTTAACTTTATATATCTATTATTTAAGCTCATTTTAAGTTTTTAAGTACCATTCTATAATGTTTCGGCATTATACCTTAATATGTGATTAACGGGTTACTGGATACAAAATTATTGTCTTAATGAATTACATGTATTTTTCATTATAATTGTAATTTTCAGCAATTTTTACTAATATAACAATAAGCTGAAAAAATTTACAAAATTATTATTTAGCCTAAAAATTTGAAACCAAGTATACATTTCTCTTACTTTTAAGTATCATCTTTTATTTTTTTTTTAAATATGTGTATCTTTTGTTGATCACATATATGCTGGACTTAAAACAATATCTATCACAGAATATTTAACATGTATGCACAACCTGGATCTCGAGCAACTAATTAATTGAAAGACGGAACAAAAATACATAAATTCACTTCACATTTAAAGAACAAATATATTCAGGAATGGTTCAGTTCAAATAATTTTTTTGTTCAATCTATTAATATAAGTTATGTCATAGTTATTCACTTTCCTAACAGGTGCTTAATATTACTGTACTAATTTTCAATTATTGAAATTTTGTGTTCTTACGTTTCATAAATGCCTTGTCATGGAGTTTCAATCTAGTGTTAATGATAGTAAAGACGTAATGATTTACAAAATTTATTGTTCTCAATGAACAAAGTCACAAAACAATATAGTTATGATCTGATCATACACCTTACAATTTGAAGAAGTAATTAATGAATTAAAAAGAAGCTTATTAAATTTTATAAATGATTAAATTTATGTCTTTAAGCAATAGTAATGCTTCACACTGGTCCCAAACTCACTTTATAGCTGAAAACACACAAACAAATAAAAATTATCATCTTAATTTTAATTATTTGTAGCAATGTTCCAGACCTGTTTAAAATTTTGTTTTATTTATCTACATACATATCATACTAAAACTCAGAATAAACCGAGATATTTTTCAATTATTTCAAGTATATAAAAAATTAAAATATACATACATGTATAATATAATGAATCAGAATGTTACGAAACCTACTCTGATCGTGGCTTTAACTTGGGACCCTTGGCTTGCACTAATGATCTGAGGCGTATACTCAACCAACTGAGCTATTATAAGTTAAATAATGAGAATTTTGACTTTTAAGTAACAATCCCATTCAAACAGGGTCTACAACATGAAACACAAAACATACTAGGTTTCTTATAATTCAACTTTTTTCACACCAGTGTGAAGTGACGAACCGTTAATTAACCATCCTAACTGACACATAGTGATAGAAGTTTAATCTTTTGCAGGATCAATGACAGCACAAGTCAAAATCCATTAATTTAAGATTCCAAAAAGAAGCTATAAAACATGTACTTGGAACATAAGTTTTTAAACTCTCTCGCACAACCCAATTTTTAAGGAATAATAAATGACAATACAGTGAATTTGATTCCAGTTTTTCAGAGAATATTGACAGTGGCAGTATTACTATTAGTGATATCAGCATTGCAAAATGCTTTCAAGCGAGATTTTCTGTTAAATCAACACAAGAAATGGATGCCATACCTGATCAAAGAACATCTGATATTAACTCATCTAGTAACAAAATGGTAAGACAATAAAAGTAACCTAGCTCCTAACTGTTATGGAAATGAGGACCTACATTTATATTCTGCAATTTAGCTAGATAACAGAGAATTTTAAGCTCACTTCCAATTTGAAGTAATAGGAAGAAAAATTGTGAGAAGTCGAGGTACATTTAATAATCTTTTTTTCAATAAGCTGTTTTTTCTCTTTTATTTGCAAGACTTTCTTATCTGTACATTGAGCCAGTTTGGATTTAAATAAAATTAAGGTAATCTGATGATTTTTACTGTAACATTTTTCTTTTACTACTCATATAACAGAGTAAGTTTAACAAGTTTTTTTAGGTGTAGTGGGTGGAGTATGTTGTCAATACACATTTATCTGTATTTAATTTTTGAAAATGGTTAGGGTGACATGCATTCAGCGACTACTGTGTGAACAATGCTACATATTTATATTTGAATTAGAGCATGTGTACTGTACCAGATAAATAATTTACCATGACCTTAAACAATAAGGCCTGCTTTTCTAAAGTATTTTTTGTTTCTTTTTTAGTAATCTGAAAGAGTTACTATATATGATGGTGAAAAATAAGAAAAAATGCACAGGAGAAGCATGATGACAATGACATCTCAACTGAAAGTTTATCTGACATCGAAGACATTTTTTATTTCAGTGAGAGTGATTTTTTCTTTCAAATGAAAATGACACTTTACATTGATCCTTTGTCAGTATTGTCATACTGTATACATTTATATAACTCTCTGAGTAATTCTGTAAACACAACAAAAGCAGATGCCCTGTTAATTATAGTGAATTATGCATTGAGACAGTTTACCTGTTGTGGCATTAATTGATTTGTTACAGGTAATCAATGAGCTATTTGGGAAAGCAATTTTGTCAAGAACAAAATACATGTTTTACAAGTTTTTAATAACAAATATCCAGAAGTTAATTTTTCACTTTTTATGCAGTTTGTGTCGGACTAATGTTGGCAGTTGTAAGCAGCTTGACTCTCCATATAAACAATATTTTCTTTTTCATAGTATGGCAAGATTTTTAACATAAAAATTTTCCAAGAAACTAGCCATTTATGACACTTCCAGTTTCTTCTCAAATGCAGTGTCACTACATGCCCCTGATATTTCAAGAATATTGTCTTACAGGTTTACTAGAGTCAAAAAATATAAAAAACACTAAAGTGATGTATATGATGGTGTATCATATTCAGAATTTAGCCAACCATAGAATGTACTCACTGATACAAATAACCAATGCTTTTAATAGTGATTTATGTCCAGTATTTAAGTCTTCTGATTATTCTCTGTATTCTATTCAGCTTGCTTAGAATGAGCTACTGCTAACAAAACAAAACAAGTGTGATTTTGGTAAGGGAGAATCACAGATGAATATTTTTGGACAGAATTGTGGAGCAAGCCAAAGAATTAGAAACAATTTGTAAAAAGAAGCTTCATGATCATAAATAGTAAAGTTTTTGGCATATGTTACTGCATTGCTGCCACTCCAAGACTATTATGTAGAACTGTAATCAGTTTAATAGTTATTATATATATAAAAATGGCTGCAGTTTTTGCTATCATTCTGGTATTATAATTAACAGGTATGTTAATTCTTCAATGAACCATGAAATATACAGATAACAAAAAGACAGATGCTTCATAATATGTAACAGGCTAAAGGGAAAGGGTATTGTGTAAGAACTGTTAAGGGACTATCTCCTCTAGTTTATCTATCCATTTTAAGATCTTAAATGGATTTGTGACTGACCTCATGCACTGCATATTGTTAAGTGTTATTCCACAAGTGACCATTATGGCTTTGGGATGTCGGAGAATAGTAGTACTACGTAGTTGCATCACAAGTCAGTTGATCACAAGACAACCCAGAATTTTAACAAAGACAAATGTTTGGAAAGCCTCTGAATGGAAGGCTTGACTTTTATTCCACAGTATACCTTGTTTAAGTGGGAGTTTACCCAACACGAATTTTAAGCATATGGCACTTTTAATGCAGGCTATCCACACAGTTCTGGGAAATGACATTTACTAAGAAGATCTGAATTCAGCTGATAAATTTTGCCTGAATAATTAGTAGCACTGCAGGTCATGTATAGAGTCCATAATACAACTTTCAATACATAAGCTCACTCATATTGCAGAAAATGTCAGGTACCGTGAACCTTTATGATGACACTTTTCATTTTCTTTGGAAATGGACAGTGGAAAGATAGTCAAGTTAGTAAAAACTTCAAAAGTTGTTTCTTTTCAAATACTCAATAATTGTTTTATTAATAAGGCACTTCCATCAGCTGGAAAAATTTACCATATTAGATTTAGAGCTTTAGAATTTGTCAAGAGACTAAGGGGTTATTCAGAGCTAAAAGACACATGTTGTAAACAGTTATGCTGTCTCTGCTGCTTATAATAGTTTCATACCACAGTCTTTTATCACTTACAAGCACTTTGCAATATACCAACAAGTGATTACACCAGAGCAATAAAATCCAATGATCATGTTGGTCTACTCCAGGATGGTAGAATAGGTGAAGTTATCAAAATTCTGGTATTTTTAGTGAATGATGCAGAAAAATGTGTAATTTTCAAAGAGTCAGTTCTCTAAATGAGCCAGTGATCTGACAGATCATCTGGCATTTCAGTACCTCACATAAAAGAGTTGATATTGTCAGTGAAAGTCTAACAGTGATTTCACGTGCAGATATTGTTTCAAAATGTGTATGTATCAGGTTCAGGGAAGCATCTTATATTTGCTATTTTCTTAACACCATTGGGATAAACTAAAATTATTTTATTTTTGTTAATAAAAGAATGTATTATTTTCAGCTTGCCAAAATACAGAAATACATTGCTTGGTTATGTTAGTAGTTACACAAGTGTTGATGTGAATAATAACTTTATAATGGCAAAGCTGTGACATATATATATATATATATATTGTAAAAGTACATTATTCACATATATGTATATGCAACTCTCTTGATATCACTATCACCTCTGATAAATGTTTTAATTAAGCGTATTCCTTATAATTGTATAGTAACTACAGGTTTTATAATACACACACTGTCACTGCATATATTTGCATCACAAAATTTTGCAATAAACTAATTTCTGCAATGCATATTAAGGTTCACCCTTGATGAAAACATAGCACAAAAGATCATCCATAAATCAAGTAGATTTTAAAAGACAGAAAATGTTCACTGTCTTGTTATCAGAAGGTAAAGTAATAATATGGTTTGAAAACCTACATATTAATAATCAATGTCTTTTTGTTTATATTATGTGTCTCACTACATTTACATCACATTGGCCAGCAGAAAACCAGCTTTGAAACTCAGCTAACTAGTAAAATCAGGGCTAATGTTTGCTAAAGTTTCTATTAGTGGATGCAATGATATTTCTGTCTACTATACAATCATATATTAAACCAAGACAATGGCTGAACCAAGAATGTACATAAATGAGTTAATCTACCTTCTACTACATGACTCAACTGTTCTCAGCACAGGTGGAACAGCCCCCTAATGCCGTGAAGCTGATGCTCTACCAAATGAGCTTCTAGGATTTAATTAAAAAGCAGTTAAACTCCATCTTTATCATTATATAACCACCCATATATATATGTATACACTCTAACAAGATTTGTTCCTGAGTTAACAATATTAAACCCAACATAACCCAGCATCTTCAAGCTCCCAACAAGCAAATTACTAATGCACAATATATATTGTCTTCATAGCATCTCCAAGCTGTCAACAAACACACACATTCCAGATACTCACAAGCCAACTACACAATCCCGCTATATATAGGTCAACTGACAAGCCAAGTATGCAAATATATGGTTTGATTTACCATCTACCAAGCTCAGATGGCCCTCAGAGAGTGAGATGGCCCCCATATTAAGCCAATATAAGAGAAAGCTAATGAATTTGCTATGACCTAGGTTTGAACACAATATAAACAATAGTTTCTAAACAATTATGCTTTATCAACTGGGCTATTAGAGCTCAAGGTCCAAATAAATAACTCTCAATTATACAGTTGAGTGTGAAAGTTTAAATAAAGTTCAATTACCTAAACTTTGAGTAAAAGGTCAGTAGCTATTTGCTGAATGTTTAATCTAGGCTTCATCTGAAGGATTAGAAATGTTTACTTCACCTGTAGTATAGTCTCCTTTTTTGGCTTTACTGATTACTTTGAACATACTGAAGATTGGGACCACATTATATTCTAGGACAGTTCAAGCACTGTTTGGCATGCTTTTAATCCTTCAGATGAAGCCTAGATTAAACAATCAGCAAACAGCTACTGAACTTTTACTCACAGTTTAGCTAATTGAATTTTAAATTATTCTCATCCTGTTTAGCACATAATCCTCCCACTCAAAGAAATAAATGCCCATGAGTCTACAACATGAAACATAATGCTACTTGACATTCTCAAGCTTGACAACAAACAACACAAAATGTCAACATAGAACACAATTAGGTTTTATTCTTCAACCAACTAAACAATCACACACATACACAGTTTACCAAGCAAACCACTGATTTAAGCATCTACAAAACTGGTTTGATCCACCATCTCAGGTTGGTATGACTACATATTGGGTGTCAAAATAAAGAACCAGGGTGTTACAGAATCTGCCCTGATCAAGGCTTAAAACTGGGACCTTTGGCTCACACCACTGTTCCAAGGCCATTGTTACTCACTAAGCTGCTAGGGCCCATGACCAGCCAAAAACCAAATAACCCCATCTTGACTTTTATAACGTAAAGAAACCTTAATGCAAAAAATTTTCAATTTGTTTTTGTGTTTTATTTGTAACACAAAAACTGACAGAATTTGGAAAAAAGATGACTTACTTTTAATAATAACTGTACAATTTAAAATAATTTTCAAGTTTAGACATTTAAGTATGATAAAAACTGTGTATTAAAACTGTTCCAGTAATATCATGCCTCTGTTAGGTTATTAGAATATAATAAATACCTCATAAAATTAAAAAATTATTGCAGATTTGGAAAGTAAGTAACAACTTAATAAAGGATCTCTCCCTTAAGCAGAGGCAAAATAGTGTTTTTGGGTGGTGGGTCAAGGAACAAAAAATTCAGTTAATTGTGTCTTGGAGATGTTGCATATACTGTTGGATAGGCCAGAACCTGTTGTATCGAAATATGCAATCCATATGATGGTAACATATTTCAGTCGGGAGATATGAACAGTCAAAATCGATGGGGTTTGCAAGTGGACACATCACCTTACCAGCAACAGTCACACATGCTAATTGATTGTATCTTTTTTTTACTCTCAAGTCAAACTATGCAACCTTTCTTCATTGTCTGTTTGAGTTTTGACACTTTGTTCTTGATCTTCTTGATTTACTGTCCTTGTCAGCACTAAATCTATTTTTGAGTGCCGACATAACATTTTTCGCCTTGATAGATGGATTTGCCTCAACAAAGGCTGTCAAAAAGTCCATCATAATTGCATACACAGTGGCTACACAGGTTGCAAGTTGAACATTTTGAAACCATGCATATGCAGACAATAGTGGGAATAATGGTGATTAATGATAACATGCTGAAGAGTAGCAAAGTTCCAACCATGATCAGTGGGGTTTGGAGCTATCTGCTAAAAATCTGTTGGGCTCTGGTCTGAAAAACTAATGCAATGATGGGCAAAATAGAAAACTGTCATTAACTATGGGGTTTCTGCTTATGATGCAACTAGTTACAACTTGGTCAATTTTTGTTTGATTTGGAAACATCTAAGCTTCAAAAAAATTGGACAAATACCAAATATGTTACATCTCATCCCTGCCACCAAGGCACCTCTGGATGAAGGATAGATCCTGTGTTAAATCAAAATAGAGATGAAAAAAGTTTCTGTCAAGTGGTCTTCAAAACTTATGTTACCATTAGAACTAAAACTTTTTAAGGTTTGAGGAATTATTTATCAAGCTTTGATGAGCAACTATATTTCTAACAAATAAACTATTTTAAAAAATATTTTCTGAAATAATCAGAAACAACTTAATATGTTCATGAAATCATTATTGTTAGATTTTTTTTTTTATCAGGCACAAGCATCCATGTCAGCTATTCCATTTCTTTAAATCATCAGTTACATTACACAATAGTTAGTGAGACATCTAAAGATCACTCTTAAAACTAAAACTCTTTTTTTTCTATACATTCTATTACACTATTAACTGTTACATGGGATGCTGTGAGTGAGAGGGTAGTTGAGCTGAGATTGTTAACTGAGCTTCTGAAGCTGACTGAAAGCCTCCCATGGAAATTTTGGTGAGTGTTTCCTCAGAGGCATAAGCCTTCAGAATTTCATTTTCATATTCCAATTGTGAGATTTTATCCATTAGTTCCGAGATTTTTTCCTTCAAGACCTCTACTTCTTCTCGAACAGCAAACATAAGGTGACTCTTAACCAGGTCCTTAAAAAAAAATAGTATATGACAGTTACACACTTGAAAATACTTTTTTACTACAAAAAAAGATAGTGTCAAGCACTAAAACACCCCCCTCCATTGTATAAGAATATAAATATGTATAATTGTTTAAGTAGTTAAAAATGAAAATAAATAGTTAGTTTAAGTTTATTGAGATTATCACAAAAATCCTATAATCTTACCCAAAATACAAATGGCATACATTTTGTGTTTATAAAATAAAAAGAAATGTAAAACAACTGAATGAACAATTTTTTACAACAAGAAATGTTAAACTTTTTTCCATAAGTTCAAAATTCAGCAGTTTTTGCTAATAAATTAATACACATGTAATCACAATACTTTTGGGCAACAGAGCAAAATGGGGTAAACATAAGTGCAGGTAAAAAGTTAATATGCAGTGGGTTCCACAAAGCTTTCTAAACTTCATTTATCTATGATAAGTGGGTGGTTAAAATTCAATACTTGCAGTTATGCTAAAAAGAAAAGAAAAGAAAAAAAAGAAGGTCATCTAATCAAACTCCAACAACAACAAAAAAGGCTGCAGCACATTTATGACAGAAAAATCTCTTACTAGTAAAATGCAGGAGAAAATAACATCCACAGTTCTGCTTCTAAAAGTTAGTGTGGAAAAATAAATGAAATCCTATACCACAATCACAAAATCTTTAACTTTAGGCTTAGGCATATTGCTCTAAACAACAAGCTTACCATGGCTTGCTCAATCTTATTGTCTATGGCCACAGAACTGGAGCCTGAAAGGGTACTGAAACATAATAGTTGAGAGTAAATAAATAGCAGCATACCAGAGGGTAAAGATAAATTTAAAAATTATTCCAATTGTATTCTGAAATATATCATTCAAAACAACCATGAAAAATATTTCAATATACAAGCACCATATTTGCTAGAGTACAAGATATACTTGGACATTTGTAATGCAGAAATACTGGAAACGTGGCTTTTACCCATGAACATTTCAGACAATATTATTTTATCTACTTATAATAATAAGTTCTTATGGGAAAAAATCTTATTTCTAATTAAGAAAAATAATTTAAGATGTGATCTATACTTTGAGAAAAGATACTGACACAAAACAGATTAGAGAAATAGTGCAATGAAAAAATCTAAAATTGAAATTTTGTCTATCAAGACAATTTATTATCTTTAAAATTTTCATGGAAATTATTTCAGGTTTATCCTACATTCAACCAGATGTTAGACTACTTCACTACAAAAAAAATTAAAAAAATGATAGTATTATTCATTACAAATACTCATTTTTTGTTGAATAAGACCGATGTCTGTAGGTTTACTTTTTTCTTGGAAGTCTTCTCAAGAAGTCGATAAGCCGTTTTAACGTTGTTAGAACAACGGGCAAAAGTTAAAACGGCTTATCAACTTACTTGAGAAGATTTCCAAGAAAAAAGTAAACCTACAGACATCGGTCTTATTCAACAAAATCTGCCTAC
>NW_013666531.1:364508-366706 GCF_000517525.1 Limulus polyphemus | reverse complement strand
CTCTTTTTTTTTTAAACAAGTTCATTGAAGTGGGTTGTTAAGTGAACATGTGTTTTATTTTTATAATTCACTGGTAATATATATCATTAATATCAAATCAGTTTTGTCAGTTTCTTAATTGCAATTGTAGAATGATCTCATGTATCGATATTATACAATATAATTGGCTACAATAGATTATTAATCATCACTGGTCATAATCTTGACTTATTCGGACTTAATGTTGAGGAACCTGCAGTAAGGAAAGAACATATGAAAAATGAATAGCTGTATCATCCTATATTCATCCTTGCATTCTTTTTGGCACCACCATCCTTACATAATTCTACATTTACAAGTATGTTTTTTTATTACTTGTTTTCTGAGTTTTTATCCCCTGACTGAAATTATATGTATTCTATAATATGCAATAAAATTTAATATTATGTGTATTGATTTTTTTATTTAATTCTTCACTTCATATAGGGGTTGGCTCCCTAAAGACACCAATTGTATAGTGTACAAAGCATTGAGTATTCTACATGTTATAGTCATCTATTATTTTATTGGCTGGTAATTCCTGTTTAACTCTGTACTTTGCATTCAATCTATCACTCTATGATGCTTACAAGTCACTGCTAAAGTTGAGTTATAGCTTATTTGAGCATATAATTGCAATTATCGAGTGTTTCACAGCTTGTGAGACTTCCAATATCATTGAAAACTGTTGCTAAAGTGGAGAACTGGGAACTAGCTAAAGAGTCAAAGTGTTCATCTTCCATTTTATTTTTTCATGATAGCCAAAAAATGTGTGAAGTTTTTGCAATGGTTTCAGTACGACAAAAAGCATTTAAGAGTATTTGAGAACAGGCTATCACTAAGCACTGTAGTGCTTAGTTTAAACAAAAAAAACCTTAATAATAGTGTAAACGATCTGGTGTTCCTTTAAAAAGCTTACATACTAAGCACTACTATGCTTCGTGATAGATAATTTTTGCTGAGTTACTTTTGTGTGCTATATAGAAAAACATTTAATAATGTTGATACGTTCATGGAGCCGTTTTTCACTTTGATACTAATTAGTGAAATTAACGGCAGTGCAGAAAAAAAAAGGCCTTGCCCTAGAAATAGTTATTACCCGGTGGTTTTCACCCATGTGTGCGTGTTTGTCAGCAAGATTTTTCGAAAACGGCTGAATGGATTTGAATGAAAATTTGTATACATGTGGACTATGACCCAACTTAGAAGTGATTAGGTTTTGGAAGGTCAAACGTCAAGGTCATAGCAAGGTCTATCTGTTAACAGGGGGACCGATTTTTCACACTATTTGTGCTACATAACTCTGTCAAAAGGATTGGATTTTGATGAAACTTGATGGAAATGTATGTAAAATATTATTCCTCATTGTCCTTTCTAAAACAGTCCATGTCTGTTCGTAAAGGCGGACATACGGACACATTTTCGTTTTTTTGAGAGCTGAATATGACCAATACTACGTGGC
The DNA here is from genome assembly GCF_000517525.1 of Limulus polyphemus. Lineage (NCBI taxonomy): Eukaryota > Metazoa > Arthropoda > Merostomata > Xiphosura > Limulidae > Limulus > Limulus polyphemus. The sequence goes on along the minus strand of NW_013666531.1, from coordinate 365,226 downwards.
GGAGGTATGCCCGTCTAGTTTGTATATATTTTATGTGCATTTTAAAACAGTATTATCTTTCGGATATGTGTGCACAAAGCGTATAAAATATTTTGGGGGCAAGGCATTTTCCTTGCAGATATCAAGTTCCTAAGAAACTGCAAATTCATCATTCTGTACTACTGTCACGTTATTTCACTGGTTAGTGACTGGTGTGAAGAACGGTTTGCCACATAAATATTCCAGCTTTACTTATGAAATACTGCATATGCCCATATAATATATAAATGATCAATTATTTCCGGATCAAGGCGTTCTTCATACATATGAGCTCCGTACAATTACGTCACTTAATTTTCAGTAACAGTGACTTCACTTTAACAAGCGTTACTTAAAACATAAAAATGTTACATGTATTCAGGGGTTCAAAAAAACAAAAGAGATTCCTCAATAACCATGGCACTTGAAATTATTTTTGGCAGGATTAGAGTAAATTAATCTAGGTATTTTTTTAGCTACATTTTTGTGCGCCAGCAATACCAAGCGTGGGTGCGCGTATACCTTATTCGATTTTATTACTCATCAGGATCTCTACCAGCCTACCCTCAAACTGAAATTGTTTTAGGTAGGATTAGAGTAAATTAATCTACAAGACCTTGGGCGTGGTCAAATACATAAATCGAATGATGATGATGACAAAACCTTGTCGAAATGTTGTACATTTGCTATTATGTTAAAC
>NW_013666531.1:360567-363508 GCF_000517525.1 Limulus polyphemus | reverse complement strand
CTGCTGACTACTGTCCAAGTATTTCCAGTGGTTGTCCCTTTAAGCTCGTTGCCAGATATACTGCTTTCTGCTCCTCTGTCCATCCATTCATTTCTGCCTAGTAGCTCAAGTTGTGCTCTATATGCTTCCCACGGTGCTTTCCCATCGTATTCCTGTGGATTCCTTCTTACTGAATCACTCCTATTACTGACTTTCATATCTGGGATGTGACTTCTAACAGGACTGATAATGTCTGCATTAGGGTTTAGCTGCGGGGTCTGGAAGGGGCTTTTTGCAAGAAAACCTGCAACAGTGGCTGCTGGAACAGCAAAATAAACAAGAAGAGAGATTACAGCAGTTGTTGGAGGAAAAAGAAAGAAACAAGAAGTACGAGAAAAGAAACAAAAAGAGAGATTACAGGATTAGCAACTAGAACAAGAAAGGAAACAGGAAGAAAGTCTCCAACAGTTGCAGGAAAGTCAGCAGCAACTACAAGAAAGTCAACAACAGTGGCAAGAAGTACAAATGGAAAACATTAGTAAATTTAAGAGCGAATTAGATACATTAAAGGATGATTTATTGTCTTTTACACAAGAAGGATACATTAACCATTGACTTAATCAGCCCCAGACAATGGCTGCTGTAATTTCTCTTCTTGTTTACTTTTTTTCTCCTCCAACCACTGCTGTAGTCTCTCTTCTTGTTTCTTTTCTTTTTCCTCCAAGAACTGCTGTAATTTCTCGTCTTGTTTCTCTTCTCGTTCTTCTTGTTTCTTTTGCTGTTCTTATATTGCTGCCACGTGCATGACGTGTTACTAGCGTCACGTGACCTCCGCTGTCGTAACATTATATTAAAGTTTTTATTCACTACCCATTGAAGCCGTCTCCAAGCATTATAAATTGAAAGTCCAAAACCGTAATTATCTCTCAAATCGGTCAAGAGGTGACGGATCTATGAGCTACAAGTTTGTACTTGGAAAAACAAATTCAAGAGCCATTCTATAAGCCGTGGCTAAAAAAAGGACCATTCTCACATGCGAACCATTGAAACTGTTTTAGTCTGCATTGAAGAAAAAAACACAAAACATGCGCTAATATAAAATAAACAAGCAAGTATTCTAGTGTTGTATTTTAATAAAAGCGGTCACAGACAGTAATGGTGTCCACAATCTACAACGGTTTTTAAAGCTGAACAACTGAAACAAAAGGAATGACTATCAGCCATGAACTAAGCTAAACAAAAGACAAACAAATAAATAAATAGATGTTTTGAATTTTGAAGTCTTAAAGTTCTGCCACGCGAAAAGATCCACTCCTCATTTTTATATTTTTGTACTCGTCCCCATTGGCGGTCCACCAATTTGAAGCCCTGTGTAAATTGGTTCAGTCCGTATTTTATATATGGAAAACAAGCTGTGAATGTTTTCTTGTTTAAAGGCTTCATATTTCAGTTTGAAGCATATAATTTATGCTTAATAAACCATACCCAAAGGTACATGATTTGCAAATTAAAAAGTCACTGATCAAGTTCAAAATGTTTTGAACTGAATTTACAGTGTTTCCTGTAATATACGTTTAGTTCTTGTTAAAAGGAAATCGGCAATCAGTTATGTATTTTATAGTCAAATCTAATATCACAATCAGCTTTACGGTGGAAATGCTTTTTTTTTCCTTCTTTTTATGTAATTAAAACTGTGACTTTTCAGCCAATACGAGCAAGTCATCTTCAGGCAGTGTATAATTAACATTAATAAAACATTGCCTGAAGATGGCTCACTACAGTGAACTGGGACATCCCAATTTTAATTGTTAAAAAATAAAAACATTCCCACTATAAAACTGATTACGGCGTCAAATTTAATCATTCGTTATACCTAAATTTTAGACACTTCAGTCGGTAAGGTTCCCACAGTTAGGCTTTATATCAAGGCCCTCACAGCCATTTCAAATAATAAACAAAACTCATTCAACTAGTGAAAAGATCAAACAGTTGAACAGATTGCGATTAGAGCTGATTTCCGCCTTCAGTACTATAACATCCGTTCGTTGCATATACTTCTAAACGTTATTTTTATACTCACTGAAACATACAAAAAGGCTGTGCATGAGACATAACATTAAATGCCAGTTTTAGTTCAACTTCAAGCTACATTGCTTTCACTTCTGTCACTACACAAAATTCTACAGTTCGATTTCTAACCTAAGTAATGGCAGATGTTTCCTAAGAGATGCAAAATTTAGCCTAGTAATGTATATATATTATTTTTACTGTCGTCCCCCAACAAATAAAAGCAAAATATACATGAATGATGAATTGGGAGGTCTGAATATTCAGTTACGAACAGAGAAGCTGAGTATTTTCTGACCTTGACGTTGCTTGCATGATTATATATTGCGAAAGGTTTAACATGAATATCCTACCTTAAATAATACCTTTTCTCACAACGTTTATGCACTTGTATAACAAAGCACACAAATTGTAAGTAATAATTGCCACTTTACTGTCAGTAGCTTTCCTTATTATTATCGAGTGAAAAAGTTTAATTCAAAGCAGTTTCAGGTGTGCTGATTAGTGTTTGTAGCGATTATCAAAACTAAAGTTACTAGTAGCTCCACCTTTAGTTATGAGAGTTATATCACCTGTTAACAGAAAAAATATAATAACGCTATTGAAACTTACCTCTCAATAAAAGGGCAAATAATCATTGACAACCGACTTTGAATTGATGAAAAAATATTATATCTACACCCTACTAACACGCAGCTTTTATTATTATTGGAAATATTTGTATCTTTGCTGAAAATTTAACTCAAACCACTTCAGAAGTTAGTGGAATTTCTATCTATTGTTAATACTATCTTTTATGAAAAGTTCAGTTCACATACACTGAGTGGTCACAAGTAAATAGACACCTAATTTTTCGTCATTTAACTGATTTATGTTAACTAATTTGTGTTCACAG
>NW_013666531.1:357963-359567 GCF_000517525.1 Limulus polyphemus | reverse complement strand
GATTCTCACGATGCCCCAAAGGATCAACGAACTCCACGAAGCGAAAGGAAGATCTACTAGATACTAATTAAATTATAAATATATCAATTCATGTGAATATGACTGAAAAACTTCATTTTTTCTGAAAAAGTGGTGTCTATTTACTTGTGACCACGCTGTGTACAGAAACAAGTTAAATAAACAAATATAATCCTCCACCCATTCTTAATTGTACTGAAAAATGAAGTTTACAAGTATAATCTAACTCACAGAAATAAAAATGAATTTAGATAAATTACGAATTTTAAAATAAATATCTAACAACTATGGAAGGACTAGACCGACTGTCACCATATCTGGCAAGTACTCTAAGGACCTACCGGGAAGCGACAAAGGTGGTTCGGCATTTGAATCTGAACCCCCTAAGTCATTCCCCATGTCTTCCTCGTGCATTGGACGGGCACGTTAGCAAGTTTTTTTTTAAGCGACCAAATCCCTTACTATTTTGTAAGCTACATCTGATACCCAAGCTTTATGGTGCTATCAGACAATAACCTTTCTTTTTTTTTATTATTATTATTATTTCATGCGTTTATTTACATTAGTAGATCAAGAAGAATTTGTTTGTTGTTGTTTATGGTAAAGCTAGTAAGGCTATCTGCCATTATCCTTTATTATGAATTGCTGACTAGAGGGAAGGCAACTGACCGAAAGCACCCACCACCAACTCTTAGACTATTCTTTTACCAACGAAAAATGGGATTGAGTATCACGACCCCACGGCTCAAAGGACTAAAGCATTTGACGCCAAGTATCAAGATGAAACATCCAGAACGCGAAAACACAAACAATTTATCGCGTCTGGATCGAAACCTGTTAAACTAAAACTACAAGTTCACAATGTACTTACACATTAGTGTTGGTAAAGATAAAAACTTTTAATGCTCGAATATCTATTAGTAGAAAATTTACAAGATATGAACTGTGTAGAATGACCACCAAACTCACCTTGACAATATCACATATCTAAAGTTCAGTTTAAACGAAAGAATCCAACCTCAATGAAATATATCAGAAACACTATACGTACAGTAAGGGCGACCAGTTACAGCCGGCTTCGTCTGGCGAGACAGTATGAGTAGTGTTACCAGGGGAAACTGCAAATTGGCACGCAGAACAAATTCCAGTTGCTCAATAAAAAGTCAATAAATGTTCTACTACACTAGATACGAAAAACAAACACTTTTAAAATGTCCAACCTTGCTAATAGTAATACATTCTTTATTACATATTGAATAAAAGGCGGAAATTACAAGGGAAGAATTGTGCTTATATTAAAAATATTAAATAAGAGTTTTTGTTTGCTCGTTTTTAAAGCACAAAGCTACACAATGGGCTCTCTGTGTTGTGCCCACCACGAGTATCGAAACCCGATTTTTAGCATTATAAGGTATAAACCTACCGCCGAGCCACTGAGGAGAGTGGGTGAGAGTTGCAGATTAACGTATTGAAGGACGACAATTATATTAAAACTTTATCAAACAAGTTAACGTCTTGAAGGATGACAGTTATCATTAAAACTGATTTCTTTTTGTTAATATATATATATATATATATATATACTA
>NW_013666531.1:353209-357936 GCF_000517525.1 Limulus polyphemus | reverse complement strand
ATATATATATATATATATATATATATATATATATATACAGTTAACTGTTTGCTAATATGGCAACTATGAATATTACCTTTCAGCACACTGTGCGGTGTACAATAGTGCAAACTGAAGTATGAGTAATTTAAAGGCATTATTAGTTCTTGGCTAAAGGAACCCGAAGATACAAGAGCACTTTAGAATTACGAAATAAAACAGCACGTCCATTTGACCCGTTTCTTAACCGTGCGCAAGATCAGGTATTAGGGTTAGCCATGTTTTATTGTTTTGATATTTTCAACTTGAACGACATCTTAAAACGTGAGCTAAACAGTTGGTCATAACAATCATTTTCACAACGCACTCACAGCTGAAAGTGCAAAGCATGTTCAACGGAATATCTTGGATCTTTTCTTTATAGCCCGGCACACTAACCACTAGGTTACGTTTGTTTTTTTTAACAGCAAAGCCAAACTGGGCTACCGGCTGTGTCTACTGTTGATTGTTGTAAGTCCGTAGGACCATCTTTGTCCCACTGGAGGACACTAGGTTACGTTTGTTTTTTTTAACAGCAAAGCCAAACTGGGCTACCGGCTGTGTCTACTGGGGAGGGGGGGGGGTTGTTGTAAGTCCGTAGGACCATCTTTGTCCCACTGGAGGTCACTAGGTTACGTCTAGGTATACTGTTTCAGAATTTTGACTCCAAAAACAAACACTGAAAATGTTTTTTCCATTATTAGCCGCGCCTCATAGAATGTCTCTTGAGTTTTACCAAGTACAAACTTTTAGCTCATAGATCCGTCATCTCTTGACCGATTTGAGATCTAATTACAGTTGTTTTGGATTTAGGAGGTCAAACCCTTTCGATTGTTTATTTGACCACGTCCAAGGTCTCGTAGATTAATTTACTGTAATTCTGCCTAAAAAAATTTCAATTTGAGGGTCGGCTAGTAGACATCCTGATGAGTAATAAAATTGACTTGGGTATACGAGCGCTCCACCCTTGGTAATGCTGGCGCACAAAAATATAGCTAATAAAAAGGGGGGGGGGGAGCTCAGATTAAGTTACACTAATGCTGCCTAAAAGAATTTCAAGTGCCGCGGCTATTGAGGGTTCCCTCTTGTATATTGTATTACTAGCCGCGATACGCAAAATGTTTCGCGGTATTTTCATGCCCTTCGCTTGTATTTTTCTTATTCTATCACTCTGACGCACGCCATTTAAGCTACGCTTTCTTGCAGGCATTGTGTGTTAGATCGATAAATTTTGGTGTATTTGAAAAGATTTTACGCGGTCAGACAAACAAGCTCACGTAGACGTAACTTTATTTATTAAAACTACACGTAAAGTAAACAAAGTACTCATAACAGTTATGAGAGTTCAATGTATGACAGGTTTCACGAGTAGAAACAAAGAAACTCACAAAAACGTAAAAATAAAACCTGTAGTACAGAATAAAAGTAGCTAAATGGCGTTTATAGCAGTCTATGAAATGAACCAAGCCAAATTATTGCAAAGTAAATGTAAAGTTGTAATAAGGCACACTTAACTGAACATGCAGAAACGTCTGAATACGTGTTCACAAAGTGATAAAGATATGATTCTTAACGAACTGCGCATGCGTATTTTAGACGTAAGTAAATCGAGAAAGGCAATACAAATTATATTAAGTGTAATGTTCATTTTTTTAGGAAGTTACACGTGGGTTAAGTGTTCCTTGTATGATGTACTTTGCAAATAAAAACTAAGTTGAAGTGAAGCCACTAGTCATGTGATGACAATGACATTGTGCCATCGTGTACCATACTCTTTTGCTTTGTAAAGTTTGACTAAAGACAAAAAAAAAAAAAAAAAAAGAAAAAAAAAACAAGGTCAGGTTATTAATAAACTGGAAAGCTAATATGCAATCCGGACTCCTAGAACAAAGGTACTTCTAACAATATGAGACTTGTAGCGTCTGATCGAGAAATTTGCGAGAAAAGTTCCGGACAAAAAAACGTATGCGTAATTATTTATTTCGACGTTACTCTCAAATAACTCGCAATGCATGATTACCATTATTTTCTCTCTTTCATTAGGGACAAACAGGTGATAGAACTAAAATCGTTTAACTGTTTAAAGATAGCACGTATAAAAGCTTTACCAAAAGACAAGGCTGATGCGAATAAAAGAAATTACTGACTTCTAAGTACTTTAAGATTATGGTTTGTATCTTCGCCATAATTTAAATACGAGACGCCAGTTGTACTAGCGTGAATGTATTCTAGAAGCATATTAATTTTCTGCATTCGTGAATTCTTTTGCTTTAAGAACATAAAACTTTTTGGGACTACTATACTTTAACTACTTTATGTATTACAAAACATGTCGTTTGGAGCTATAACTGTTGCTAGAAATAGTAAAAATCGAGCGCAAAAAACAAACGCCTTCATTCTTTGGATGAGCATGTGTACTTTTCACACACTAATCTGTTCTAATCCTCAAATCGAGTAAACTTACTTAGTAACTTTAAAACTAACATTTCTATACTCTATAGCATTTCTTTTTTCAATTTGAGTCCTGAAGGTGTCATTGTTATGAACTACGAAAACTGCACCAAGAAACATCAAGATTTTGTTCACCCTTGAAGGGATGATGGGGTCGCGACGACCAACGCCCGGATGCGGGGTCGTCTGGCAAATCCGGCTGAGAAACACTGATTCATAGTCTATATGGAAAAGGTTGGAGACTGCATTAAAATAATTATTTTACAGTTTGTCAGTATTGCTTAATATTTGCATATGGTTTCTTCGTTTTATTGTCTGAAATATCTGTTTTAAAAAGAACAAGTACATGTTTGAAAGAACTGTATAGAGAATATACTAATTTACTTACCTAACACGATTACTATCTTTATCTTTTTAAATAAATAATAAAATAATAGCATTACACTTTTGGATTAACAGAAAAGAAACCCTTCGATAGGTTATATACATAAAAGAAATATGCCCACATAGGGGGCATACTAAAACCTTGAACAGAATGCATTATTGTCACATAACTAAACCTCCTAATTCCATGAAGTTCAAGAAAATCAATGATAACTGATAAATAACTATGTTTAAAAAACGTTTTCATATCACAAAACAGTAACAACTAGAATAAACACAATTAGTTGAATTCTCAAAAGCTCTGAACAGTAACGAATTGTCAGAATATGTTCTAATGAATCTAATCAACCAAGTGAATAATTCATTACGAATTAAATACCTTTTTACTGCATATTACTGACACTGAATTCTCATTCATTAAAGACAGTATGAATAAAACATACTTTTCATGGTCTGGTGCCTCAATTTTAACACGAATATCCATTGCGTTTACAAGTATCTACACGTGCATTTTAGCAATAAAACCACACTAATTACGAGAAAAAAAAGCTTGGGTGCTAATTTTTGATAAAAATTAATTGTAACAAGTAGCTCTTGTTAATACCTAAGTGATCAAAACACATTATTCATTCTAACCACAACTATCTTAAAAAAGTTTGGAACAGCCATAAAATGTTCTGAATGGAATCTATTCAAAACTAATTCTTATTGAAATATTTATTTGGACTAAGAGAACTAACTTATGAGCATTTTGTTCCAGCAGATGCCATACTAAAACAGGACCCTAGTCTGATTTGAAAGTGTGGTGATATTATTTTTAATCTTACTTTGTTCTGTGCTGATATGTTCCAAGTCTCCTCTATGCCCCAATAGCTAATCAGAATTATATTGGCCAGTATCCAAGAACTTACATATTATTGTTGTGTGAATAATAAATGACTTAAAGACTACTAAAGAGATATTTGGATTAAGAAATTTAAGTGATGTGGAGAAGGTTATCATTCTGAGCTTGTTTCCTCTTTAGTACATAAAAATTATAGGTGACTAAATACATGAGGCAAGATGATCCACTGAAGTCACATCTAATTCAAAGTGTTTCTAATGTTTTTCATTCAACTTAAATATAACTCTTTACATCTATACACCTATCCAACAAAATCTTTAAATTATTCAAGCTAAATGCCCAAACCATATTATAAAAAAATCCACTATTTTAAAACTCAAACCAAGAAGAAAAGAAATAATCATTGTAGAATAAGTCTGCATCAGGTTCTTCACTGCTTAAACCTATTACTTTAACAATAAAATTAATATTACCAATTTTTCCTTCTGCCAATCAGATAGACAACTCATAGGAAAACTCTCTAAATCTCAAACAATTTTGAACAACTGAATAGATTCCCCTAACTTTTCTACAGTCTGGAGGAAACAAATCCAAAGTTTAAAGCTTTTATCCACTGTTTAAATGACTTAAACACACCTTCTCTGTTCTCTTTCAGACATGCTGATATCTTAATAACAAAGGAGCCAAAACTGCACACAATATTCCAATCAATACAACATCATGATCTTGTAAAGGATACAATAACATTCTTGTTTTTAAATTCAAAATTCCCATATATAAAACCATAAAATTACTTGTCCTTTTCACCAAACACTCAGCTGAAGTATATAGAATTTATTTCAACAATCATATCTAAACATTTCACTTTGTTTAAAACAATACTCCTGATGATGTAAATATTGCCTCGATTACTACTATATCTGTTGTATCCCAGCTAGCCTGATATTGGAAGATACAGCATGATTGACATATTATTACACATTCTTCTTTGGTTAAACTCATAAGTTATTAGAATAAGTCACGCCACAAA
>NW_013666531.1:346309-353054 GCF_000517525.1 Limulus polyphemus | reverse complement strand
ATATTTGCTTTAAAAACCCCACAAAAAAAAAAAAAACTTTACCCTTCCCTACACTGAAACAAAGTTTTGCATTTTTGCCTCAACAGTAAGACTGTCAAGTAAGAGAAATGCTCTAAATACAATTAGCACTTGCCAACACCTTAGTATAATAAGAACTTGGAAGTATTATTGTCTAAAAAAATATTACATTTAAATTTTTACAAATTCATTTCTTGTTTCTATAACAGAAAATTTTCATAATTTGGTAACACAAGAAAACCCTTTATAAAAAAAGCCAAACTGAAAAATCATTAATTTAATTTATATGAGAAATGCTTTACTGCATTACTTTGGGTGGTTAACCCTAACACCTTGCAAACAATTAAGTCAAACCAACTAGTTTATAATTTACCAGACCCTTCATTGATCCTTTGTCTTTAAAAATAAGGACCATGTTGGAAATCATCAGGAATTTCCCCAGTGCCAAAAGACTGTTTTGCTAATTGTACATAACAAGATATGATTAGAAACATCATATTCTTCTATAAAAATATGTATAAGAAACTGTAAAATAACATATAATGCTTCAATATATCCAAAATGTTACACATTAGTAACTGAAGTTTGGTAATAAAAAGGATTATGACACTCATGATAAACAACATTATATATTCAAAAAGGGACACAGATAAACATTTTGGAATTTTACAGATTTTATCACCAATACCCAAAGCAAAATATAAAAATTTACATCAATTTTTGGACATTATTAAAATTACATGGCTACATTAATGATGTTTTTGTTTTGGTTTAATTATCCATGTCTCTTTTTAAATAACTAAATGTTACCATGTTATTATACTGACAAAAAACTACATTTGAAATAAAAAAAAAACATGATGTCCAAGATAGAAAACAATGATAAATATTTATTTGCTTACAAAAAAAAGTAATTGCATAATAACTGATATAAAATTCCTTTTAATTTTTTTTCCGTACATGCTTAAAAAGTTAAAAATTATACATTTACATGTTCATTCACGTGCGATATCATCAAAATTATCAATTTTAAAGTACAACTGTCATAATTCTATAAAGGTAATTTAGGGCAATAAAAGACTAGGAGTAGTATAACTAGAATAAAGTCATATGTTGACTAAACCTAAAACTACGTTGAGTGTCAATACTTTTTTTAAAATCCAGAATATTTACAGGCTAGATGGCTGTTGAAACATATAACAAGAATGTGTGCAGAAATTATTACTATTAAAATATGTGATATTTATATATTAATTTCATCATCAGTATTACAAAGACTTCCTTAGTTTGTTTTATAAATTATTTGAATGACATTTTCCTGGTGAACATTTTCATATCTGATACAGGTGGTGGTAATTTTTTTTGTAACCATATTATACCAAATATTACCCTTGACACAATTATCCATAGCTTTCTATGAAAATAATTTTCAACTGTAAGCTGTGGTTGTTTGGTCCTATGTTAATAAAAATTATGAACCAGGCTAATTAACGAGTATAAAAAAAATATTTGTTAATTTCAGTAATAATATGTTTAGTACGAGATTTCTGCACGAAAGCTCTTATGACTACATTATAATGGTAAAAAATTTAAGTACTTGAAAGTAGTAAGTCAGAAGAAACAAAATAGTGAAAGCAGAAACAAACCTTTCTTTTTCTTCTTCTTCTTCAACAACAGACTTTACTCCAAGGGTTTTTGGTAAAACTTCAAGAAGAGGTGCAGTTGCAGTGAAGACTTTTCCAGGTCTGTCAGTATTATGACACACTGGGGTTTGATTAGTAGCTGCATACCCTGAGTGTAGATCTGGGGAATTAACATTTTGAGAGTTTGAAGGAACTTCAATAGTGTTTCTGGACTCCTGCTGCTGTAATTGCATTGTTATTGTCTGCTCAGTAGATTCAGAAACATCTGATTGCTGAATTTGTGAAAGCTCTTTTGTCAGTATACTACATACAATGTCTGAAAGATTCTTGGTAGACTGAGATAGGACAGGCTCTTGAGAGACAGACTGTAGTGGTTCAGACATAGGAACTGCTTGAATCTGCTGTAGGTGATCTGGGAAAGAGTTGGTTTGAGAGTAATCACCTTCTACAGTATGCACTGTCTGGACTCCATGAGATGGAATCACACTCACTGAAGACATTTGTGGTGCATCACCAACTGGAAGAATAATTCTGTATACTGGCCGAGAGTCTTCGTGGCCACTTACAGTTGCAGGTAGATCTTCAGTAGGCAGTGGTGGATAGGTCTGGCTTACATAAAAATGGGAAGAGTTACTAAAATAATCAATTCCATGTTCACTAATTAAAGCATTTGTTAAGCCACTAGAACTAGATATTACTGTACTATTGTTTTGTTCAGTAGACATTTCATACTTGGTCTCATCATGCTGTACTGTTGGTGGATCATTAAAGTCAGTACAAGTCCAACGTCCTCGTTTAAAGGGCTCATTACTTACTAACTTCACAACTTTGAATCGACTTTGCATTTGTTGAGACAGTGGGGTTATGGGAACTTGACTGGTTACACTAGGTGTGGTGGAAGTTGTTATTAATGATAATGCTTGTTGATTCATTTCTGGTTGTAATATATTTTCAGATAAAGCTACAGCATCAACAGGAATAGTAACCATTATTTTTGAATTAACAATATTTCCCATGGAGTTCATTCCCAGAGGTTCAGATTTTATTGGAATGGATGGACTAGTGAGAAACTGTAACTCTGTTACATTACTGCTAGTTGTACTAGGGCTAATACTACAATCATTGCTACTAGTACTGATACTACTACTACTGCTGTCACTTGTTGTGTCCTCGGAAGACAGGTCATTATCCACATCCATGCTTTTTGAACTGTTTAAAACCTCTAAATTTTGCTGATGAAAATCATCTGAAGGATCAGTGCTGAGCTTGGCCCTTTGAACTGTCACACTTGTTATTTGGAATGATGTTTTTTTCTTTTGTTCCTGAGATTTCTCTGGGGTTAGAGGAATGTTCTGCAGAAACTGATCCCTCAGCTCTTGTTTAGCTTCAGATCTGTTGATATTAAGATACAAGTCTGCCTTTAGTTCTTGGTTAGCATTGGTTCTACTCAAGTTAAAACATGCATTTGATTCAGTGGTACTCAGTTCTTGAGTTTCATTCAGTGTCCTAAGATTAAAGACCAAATTAGATTCCATAGCCTTCAGATCTTGGTTAGCATTGGACCTGTTCACGTCAAACCACAAATTTGATGTCACAGTTGACAGAGGAATACGATATGAACTATTGGTTAATTCTGAATGTAAATTTTCATTGCCTGCAAAATTAGTGGCCATGAGTTTTCAGTAGGCAGTGACGTCTTCAACAAAGTTTGGAACCTTTCAGAAGGAATCCAAAACACTCATATATAATAAGCTTTAGGTACATATCTTACAAGGAAAAAGAAATAAAAACCATTATAAATAACATGTAATCTTACAAATGACTTGTACCAAGATAATGTAAACTACTTTTCTAAAAGCAATCTCTCTGTTGTGTGTAAAATGATAAAACTTCTTGTGGTATTCTCTCCACCAACGATTAACATTTTAAACTTAACTCTCTGAACAACTGCTCAAAAATAAATTTTAACATCATGTGCAAATCATTTGCTATAAGAGTCATCACTTGCATGTGATAATTTACACCTTATAAACAATAATATAGATTCATCTGACCTACATTATAATTCAATAATGATTTTTGAGATGTCGGTTATTACATCATTAAGTGAAGGAGAGATAATTATTCTTGTCAACCTTATTTTAAGTCTAGAGTATTCCTTTCGATATTACTAGACACTGTAATTTCACAGTGGAAAGGTTAGTGCGAAAAGGATAGAATAATAAGCTGAAAAGTGAGGCATGCCTCTTAAATTGATTTAGAATGGTAGGATTAATTCTACTGAGAAGCTATCAAACAAATAATATAAAGCTGATGCATGTAATGTCCCAGAATGCTGTAATCAGTGAGAAGGATTGAAACACAAAGTCACATTCTACAGAGGATTAGCTGTAAGTATTCCCCAAGAAATGCTAAAAACAAATTGAGGAGGAAAACCATTCCATTTTTGAAATAAATGTTACTTTTGTCAAAAAAAAACAACAAATAAACATGCACAGGGAAGAACACTTCAAAAGTGATGCTCTTCTCTTAATGAATTCAGTTATATTAAAAACATATTAAAATAAAATGGCTGTATTCAAGCATTTCAAATGTGTACAATTTTAACATAACATTTAAGGACAGCAAGGGGCCTAATGGTTCATCTAGGTTGTCCAATCCACTAAACTATTAAAAAAGACAACTCAATGTCAGCCTTTATCATTCAAATTTTACCTAAAATATCCAAATCAGGTCCAATCTCAACCAAACTTTGTGGAATGAGTTTGTAACAAGGGGCATGTTAATGGGGGGGGGGGCTTAACCCCCTCAACCTCCCATTATTGCTGCTATTATTGAGCATTTATTATCGTTGACTGTAAATTAATGTTAACTACATTCATAGATGGTGCTGCATCCTTACACACATACACCCCCCCCCAAAAAAAAATTTATTAAAATCTTCTATTATACAACATACAGTGTAGGGGAGGGCACACAAATGTCATATCTTAAGAGAGTGCACTAACACTCTCTATGGAGGAATGCAATGAGAAAACAGTGGCAGCCACTATTGCAATAATACATAAACTCAGGTGAAGTTTCTACTCCAACAGCCACCACAAGGCTAATATGAAGAGCCATTTCTTGAGTTATATCAAATTCCTATTTTGACCAGTGACCTTTCAACTTCAGCCCATAAGACACTTCTTTGGGTAATGACTATCAATTAATTAATAACATGAAACAGTGTGAAAGGATATTAAGAGCTGGGTATTGAAAGCAGGTAATTGAAAGTATCCCTACTGCCACTACCTTTTCCTAAAAAGTCACCTTGACTATTGCACTGGTGTATATAGTTTTAAGTATATATATATATATATATATATAGTTCATAAAGCTTATACAAAGCTTTGGGAGGGAGATAATAATGAATACTGTAATAATATGTGATGTTACAAATAAATTGTGTGAAAGTTAGGATTTTTGTGTTATTTATCATAGCATCCATTACCACTTTTTTAAGTTCATAACCCAGACAAAAGATGGGTACTTCAGCTTGTGCAATATAAACAAGAAGGATTTCCATTTGGAAAAGTGATATAAGATAGATGTACACAAGTTGCTTCCATGATATATCAATAAAATTGTTGTATACTTCAAGTAGCGAGAGCATGAAATGGATATTCAAACCATTCCATACAAGGGAATATTGATCAAGTCATCAGATGCAAAGCCTGTGGATTTCTGTGTGCTAGGTTTTTGAAATGGCACAAGGAAACTATCATCTCATACACTAGACGGGTTATGGAAAGCTGAAAGGGTGTACTTTGAACGTAATGGCCTTACAACAGTCTTCAGCAATGAAAACTATGTTGTAGAGCTATTGACGAAATGTATGGTCAAGAGATACAGTATGAATGGACGTGGCAACATGAACTGTAATGATGTGGTGGTGAATCTTCAATACTGTTGTAATATAATCAAGATCATTATACATGTTGTAATATAGTGATAAAGTCCATAACTGAATGTAGTGATTAACACCTGAGAAGAAATAACACTATTTTCAAATTGTATAACTTTATAGTTTGATATTTTTTTGAAAACATGTTATAGGAAAACCTGTATTTGACAACCAGAAAGATAATACTGGTTGAATATAATTTACAATATAATGTACATAAAAGTTTACATTATAATGCATGTGTGTGTGTTAGTTTATATTAATATGGCATACTTGTAAACAAATTGAAAAAAAAAAAGATAAAAGATCAACTAATCATTTTTGATACACACACACACTGTAAAGTCTTAAGAATTATGGGATATATTTTTTAATGCTGTTTGGGATGGATTGAACTGTAGGTCAAAATGAGAGTCATTCGATGTTCATTTGTAAGGCATAGCTTAATATTTAAAAATTATAGACTTTTTGTGTAATTGAAAAAGAAAATATTAAGAATCTTGCAATTTCTCTGTAGACAATGAAGATATACCTAAAATGACATCAACAGACCCGCAAAAACACCAAATCCTTAAGAGAGCTCATACCTTTATCCTTCAGGCTATTCACTAACTGCTGATTTCAGAAGGAAAGGGAGATTACACATTGCTTCATATGTTACATAAACCAAGCTATATTTTTTACTTAATGTTTGAAACATATATTACATAATCCACACACATCAATGAAAAAAAAACAGTGACCCTTACAGTTATCTTTGGTTTACTACACCACATACAGATGCCAGAGCTTTGTAAACTGTCATGTTTGAAATAGTTTCGCTATTACAGAACAGTAGTAACACCAACAAAGATGTCATTGTACTATAATATTATGCTTATCTGATTCAATAATGGTTTCAATATTGTTAGTTAATATAAAATACAATAAACTCCACACACTTTTTAAAAAAAGGGCAAATATGTTATTTTCACCAAGGACAATAACACATTGATAACTGTGACGTTTCTTATAAAACTGATGATCATCATGATTCTAATTACGTAACATTGTTTTGCAAAGCCAGTTGTTTATTCAAATTCAGAATGTTATGTTTGTTTGTAAAAATTACACTTCATTTTTGAAGAAAATTTTCTTC
>NW_013666531.1:343169-346299 GCF_000517525.1 Limulus polyphemus | reverse complement strand
GTTTTGCAAAGCCAGTTGTTTATTCAAATTCAGAATGTTATGTTTGTTTGTAAAAATTACACTTCATTTTTGAAGAAAATTTTACTTCTACTGGCTAAATGTTTTGGCATACATTGTGCATGTGTGTGTGACTTTTTCAACAGCTTTATATACCTATTGTGCACACTTGGTATTTTCTAAGGGTACTACATGAAAAAGTAATTTTTCTATGCCTAACAAACAATTCCCTAAAAAAAAAAAAATTAGTTCCATTTTCATACATACACAGCACTAAAGATTTTTCTAGATTAGAAATTAACTCATTTAAACAGAGAAATGTGTATTAATTTCTTGCATTTGTCCAGTCTTAGTGACAAGCCCAGAAAACAATAAATTGTTTGTTTGAATTCTTCACAAAGCTACCAAAGGGCTGTCTGCACTTGCTGTCCCTAATTTAGAAGTGATAGGCTAGAGACAAGGCACATAGTCAACACCAACTCTTGAGATATTCTTTACCAAAGATAAGTGGGATTGACCATCACATTATAACATCCCCATGGCTAAAAGAGATAGCATGGTCAATGACCTTCAGACTGCGAGTGAAGCACCCTAGTCACCTGGCCATACTAGGCCACACATGAGAAATGAGTTTCAAAAGTGTTGAGTTATAAACTTGGAATAATGAAATCTGAAAAGTACTTATTTGTTATGTGATAAGAACTCTCAAAAAACAAAATGTTTGTTATTCATGATAAAACTCCTTGGTGAAAGAAGCAGACTTTGAATTTAAGAGTAAGAAAGTTATTGTAACCTTAGTTAGCACTGTTGAAATATAACTTGAAACACTGTGTTACTATCTTAGTAATACTCTAGTAAGATATAACTTAGAGAGTGTCACTATGGTCCCATTATTATAGGAAAGAAATCAACATATTTAACCGTTTTCACCATTGGAATACAAGAGTTGGAAATATAACTTGAATACAATGTGCTCTAGAGATACAACACTTAAGCTAAGGAAGCTCACATACATAATGTAGTTTTTAAATTTTTTTAGATGAAATTAGAAATCAATATTTTACTATACAAACTAAATCATAAATACAAAACAAATGACTGCCATAATTAAATAATTTTAATGACAAAAAATTTTAAATTTTGTATTGACCTTTATATATTATTCAATATTTCATATTTTTTAACATAGTTATTTGTCATTTATAAAATCTTTTAAATTTAAGCTTATAAAATTTATTTACTTATAATTTAAATATATTTAGTCTTCAAATTCCTGTGTTCTAAATTTACAAACATATCATAACACATACTAAACATTTGATTTGAGTCATAAGGAACTCTTAAGATTGATTTTATATTCTATAAAAATATTTCTCACAAATATAAGTCTAGAACTATAACTTGAATTTCTATATACATTTATAGTTAAAAAGTTTTAGTTTTGCATTTCAATGATACTATGTCATAGCAAACTGATAGCTTTTCTAGTACATGTAAAAGAAGTTGAGAATGTGTATTTTTATCACACACCTTACTATTCAAAGAAATTACTTTAAAAATAAGTAATTTTATTTAGATTAGTTTATGAATTTTTTCAGCACACCACCAACAATGGATATGGGTTGAACTGTGCCATACACACTCATACCATCAGTGCTGCATCCTATAACCATTTATCTTTGAAGGATCATGCAACTGGTTCTAAGCACAATGTTAGAATCTATAATAACCTGATTTATATTTCCTAAAACTATTTGATTGAACATTGACTTGTTCAGTTTTCTTTTTTTTTGTAACAACCTCATCAACTTGATCACAATAACTTTATCATATTGTTATTTACTGTCTCTTTATGGTTGCTGACAGAAGTAATGCCACACTGAAGCATCATTAAACACAGGCTATTAATGCCGGTTTTCACTAGGCCTTGAAACAAAGTGTAAAGAAAAGTGATAACTCAATTTCCATTTAGCTAACCATTTTTCTGAATATATGTCATTGTGAAAAAAGAACTGTACGTAGTTTGACTTTAATGTTGATACTACTCAAGAAAGCAGCCTCTTAGAAAATGGTAGCTCTTTTATTGTCATGCATTTTCATATCCTACAAGTGAGTTTTTATTTTTTTTATATTTACATTTTTTTATTGCAGGAAAAAATTACTAAGGAATTATTTTTTTTAAAATAATTTTTAATAGTGAATACGTTTCAAAAAGTAGTGAATTATTAAGAAATAAAAAAATAAACTCCTAGAATTTGTGTGAACTTCTAAACAGATATACAAGTCACGAGTCTGGTAAACGTGAGATTTACAACATTCAATTCAACCTTGAATTTCCCAACCACATTTTGAATCAACTGGCTGGATGTGTTAGCAACTGAAATTTTTAAACAATATTGGAGTGGTGTGATTAATGGAATTTGTTAATTGATTAACCATTTGGTTCATTATTCAATGACATTTAACAAGTTAATTATTCTCACACGAGGATTGAAATAATTGAAAATAAAAATTTGATTCACACTATTTTCTATTAGTTGATTATTTTCATGTCTCTAGTTGTATCTCTAAAAGATTAAGCTTAACAACCTTGAATTTATCAAAAATAATAAGGAACAATTCATGAAGGCAATATTTTGATTACCATAATATTTGGAATAATTGAATAAAAAGTAATAATCAGAAACACTAATTCTGATTAGTTGATTATTTTCATGACATTAAATCAATTTGATCAATTTTATCAGTGCTCATAGATAATTGATCACATTGATTAATTAAATCATTCACCCAGTCTAAACTATATGCGACAGTGTACCACGAAGTTCAAATGCAAATACAGCGAGGACAGATCAATTATTGGGGGAGTGTGCTGTACCAATAATTTTTCCAGTGCAATATCTATGGGGTAAATCTCATACACCAACTGTTTTAAGACTATTAATAAGTAATCATGATTTACAATATGAAAATCTTTTTTTTTTGTTTTAGGTAGACAAAAACCTAACTTCACTTTGATAAAATTTTATATACATTTCACAAAGTTCTCAATTGTTTCTTTAGACCTTCAATCTTTATAAAATACAAACCGGTGTTTCATCGAAATTAGAAATATATATATATATATATATAT
>NW_013666531.1:331198-342903 GCF_000517525.1 Limulus polyphemus | reverse complement strand
AAATTAACTAAATAGCTACATCAAAATTAATTAATAATTTTTTAAAAAGAAATCATCAAATGACACAGACAAAAAAGAAGAAATCAGACATCAAATCCAAAAACAAGTAAAATTTATACAGTTCAAAAAATCTATAATCGCTGGTTTTAAATGTACTGCTGTCTCAAGAAAGAGGAAAGATTCAAGTTTTTTTAAACTTCTTTCAATAATGGATGTTTTATATTTATTAACATTCCATCTTAGTTATTACTGCTTATTATTAAATTAATTGCACCCATTTTAATATTGTTGGAACAAATTGTGAATAACAGGAACTATATAACTAAGAATATTCTAGTTGGCTCCTATATCTTTAAATGGCTATCAAATTAGAAAATCCAGGAGCCAGATGTCACTAAGGATTTTGTCTAACTTTGAGCTCCAGGCTTCAATGCAAATTAAGTGAGAACAATATCCATACATCTTTTTCAATTATACCTTTTCCACAATAACACAAAAGTAAAAAGATAAGGAAAAGGAAAAGTGATAACTTAAATATAACCCTTTACATCCATACATTTATTAAGCAAAATTTCAAATAATTTGAACTAACAACACTTACCACATCATCAGGAAAATTATTCTGCTTGTTTAATAATTGTAAGCCCAAAAAACTTATGTTGAACAAGTCTGCATCTAGGCTTTCAAAGCTTAAACACATTACTCCTACTATTCCAATTAATACCTACAACATTTCCATTCCCCTACCTAAACAGACAATCCATGGAAAGATTGTATAAACTCTTTAATCAAGCTTTAACCAGAGAAAACAAGTCCAAAGCTCTGAGCCTTTCTGTACAGCTTAAATAAAATAAACCAGGTATTATTTTAGTATCCAATTTCCACTCTTTCCAGTATGTTAATATTTTTCCAATAGCAAGAGGGCCAGAAATTCACACAGTACTCCATATGAGTTTATATAAGATTACAATAACCTTAATGATCTTAGATTCAAAATTCCTATGAACAGAGCCATGAAATAGGCATACCTGGAGAACATCAAGAATATAATTTCATTACTTAACCACGAAGATTAAATACCATTACTAGAAGTAAAAACAAAATAAAATTCAATTGCACACAAGAATACCATAATACATAATTTACTCATACAAACTGATGATGCAAAAAATAGCTAGCAAGAATCAATAAAAGATTTTGTAATGTGATCCCAAGTTCTCTTTCAGTTAAGAAAATAAAGCCTGGTATCTTCAAAATTGGAAATATTCATTAATACTGTCTCTTTTTGAGAAGATATAATCAAATTTTTAAGAAACACCATGTATAATCATCAAAATCAAATGTTATTTGAGTAAGGTTACCCCTTTTAATTTCATTTCTTTGAAAACTAGGAATGCAACAGTTAAGAATGGAGTTTCATGTATTACTTAGCATTTGGATTAGAGCCCAAAAGAAGTATTGGAGAAAGTCTGCATTTTTCCCAAGTTGGTTTGACAATAAAAAAAAAATCATACATCAAAGATTGGAAAATAGAAATATAACTGGGGAGGATTAAAGTTTATGTAGATAAGTAAATCAGCAAAACTGATGGGTAAAATATTACTCTTAACAGATATGTTAGAAGATGTATGACAAAAGAAAATTTACTTATATGTAAACTTCTGAGAAAAATCTGTCAAATAAACTGAACAATATGGTGGATAATAAACCACCAGCTTCACAAAACTTGTATTTTAAGGCCTCATCTGAAAGAATTTTTAAGAATATAACACAAACACAGACAAACAAGTTAAGCTGAGTGAAGCAATTTTATAGTCATATTTATTGTCTGATAAAAAACATCTGAGCTGATATCAATTTTAAAAAAATTTAAAGTTTGAGCACAAAATAAATCACAACTTATGTTTATGCCAACACCAATACTAATTTACAAATAAGCAAAACAAAAGAATCTTAAACAAAAAATTGAAATAGTAACACATGTGTAATAAATAGTACAAAACATCTGTTGACATAAAACTAACAAGTTACACTAAAAATGATGCAACTAACATTTTGTTTAATGTACACTATAAGTATAATTCGGCCAAGTTCAATTTAACCTATTTTGACAAACAAAAATATTAGTATATGCAGACAATTCATAAATAATGTCAATTACCAGTACCACTGACAATATTTTAATTGTAAATGTACCACTACCTGGTATTGAAGTGCGTCACACATTAAAGTTAAAATACAAACGCTAGACAAATAATTTTTAGTTACACATGCTACATTCCAAACAGCCAATAATTGTCTTCTAATATATAAGCTATTATAAAAGACTAAGCCAGTCGACTACAGTACATTCGTTGTACTACACTATTCTCTATATTACTTACTATTGTATACTAGTAATAATATTAATATTACTATACACTACACTACAGTATACTATAGACTAGTTACACTGACTCACAGTGATTATGGTATTTCATGAAGTTAGCATCTTTAAAACATAATTACATCGGTTTCACACAAATCAATTTATCAAAAGAATGAATACCCACTTTTTAAAAAAATGCAACACACTGAATTATTCTACACTTTAAATTAGAATAACTATCGTATTTTTCGTTCATGCCCATCATATTAGTAATACACGATCCTTAAAAAAACATTATGTGTTATCCGAAAAGCGCCATCTTTTATTCGTAAATAAGGCACACAATAAAATGCAGCAATTTGGTATAACTTTAATATAACTGCATTTTATTGCGTGCGTTTTATCTTAATAGAAAGAGAAATGTGTGTAAGACATTTAATTTGTTAAAATGTATGATTGCAAGTAATCATATGATATTTTATTTGCGAATTACCACTATTTCTTTGGGGTGAAGTGTTTAATAATTTTAATGTGAATAACCTTACGAGTTAGGTTTTCTTTTTCCTGATTCGTTATTATTGCAATCATTATTTTTTATTTCGATATTAACAACGTTGATTTTTTTGTATTTTTTTAAAGATTTGGTTGTTTATCTATCTGACCAGGCATTATATTAGTGTTTAATAGTTTTTAAAGTTTGTATTGTGTTTAATAAATGTCCTAATTTTTCGTACCTTAGTAGTAAAGTCATTACCTGATGCGCGAAGGGTTTCAGATTTTGCACAAAGCTACACAAGAACTATCCATAAAGTTTTATGGCAACAGATCGCGAAACATGAATATTCAGTTAATCATAAGGCCATGGTAATTTATACAAAAGAGTTTAATGCGAAAAATATATTTCTAAGAACAAATGCTTGTTATTTACTTATTACAATGTAACAATTCATTTTTTTAATTGCTCTTTTTACACAACCTTAGAAAATTTTCTGAAACTTAAAGACCATCTTGCAACATCCCTTTCGGTGTAGAGCATGGCCAATCCTGTGAGACGCTCACGAGATTTGAATGGTCTCAAATAGGTATTAATTAATTTAAACTTTGAAAACTCCTCTCAGCAAATGCAACAATTACTTTAGTTGTAAGTTGCTTGCTTGTTTGTTGTTGTTTTTGCGTAAAGCTAAGCAATGTGTTATCTGCAGTCTGTCCATTACGGGGAATCGAACTCCAGATTTTAGCGTTCTAAGTCCGAAAACTTACCTTTAACCCACTAAGGGGAGCTGCCAGTTGCACCACGAGAGAAATGCACACATTGGGATATATTGTTGCTAAATCACTTTTGTAAATAAAACGCTGTGTTTCAAGAGGGTCAAATATCTCTGGGAGAGTTGTAGCTAGACTTTGAAGATAAACCTCTAAATTAATTCCACTGACATCTAACTTGGCTGCATCAGTGTTGAAGTGCGATTTTACTAGTTCATTGATTATATTCTACATTTCGAATTACTTTAAACGTCATACATGAATCCCAAAATTGACATGTAATCACAGAAAACTAAACTCTATATCACAATTACTTATGCCTGTTAAATACTACCGTTTAATTCAGATTAAAGTTTGAGCTGTACTGTCTAGTTCAGAATTTGTTTTTAAATGGAGTCCTTTCATTTCATAGGGCACTGCACGTGCATACTGCTTTTCACGTGAGATTCTAGTTTTCTGCAATATATTGCCAGGAACAAAAGCCTTCACTTGGCAGCTGCATGCTATCCTCGCCAAACGATTTAAAAGAGAAAAATAACACAACACTGTGTCTAGATTTAAAGAAAACAACAACCATGATGGCAGTTTCTTCGTATTTTCCATTTTGCGAAAATCTTTGTCCTCTGCACAGTATTTATTAAGGATTATCCAAACATGTTAGTAATGAAATGAGGATATTATTTAGTCCTTAATATAGTGGAGAACAGTCCTATGAACATTTGTGAAATCTCAGGAGGGAGATTACCGTTATCTACCTTACACAAAAAGCAATGTCTGTCACTATCGGGTATGAAGTGGTAACGCTATGTGGATGGAAAATATTTGCATTAATTACAATGCACCATATATATATATAGTAACAGCAACGAAAACTAACTATGCGTATGTAAAAATCTGAAAAACTTCCCATGTTTTTCTGCTATATGAGTATGCACTCCAGCTTCCCTACATCGGTAAAATTCATAAATTGTTTGCTCAGAATAAACATCTGCTACACTTCTATGAATAGGAGCACGTTCCTATGGTTGTCCAGCTTGCTACGATACATTTTATTTGTTGTTCGTAGGATGAGAACCATTGAATATATAGAGTTAAGTGATGAGAACCTAGAAAACAGAAAATGGCCGTTGCGGAGATTTTTCATCCTCATTTTTGTAATGAAGTTGAATAGTCTAGGCAAGAAAAAAAAAACAGATGTAATCATGTAAGCCTAATCAACCCGAGCAACTAAGACAGAAAGTTGGGCAAGACAAAACGACGCCCTTCAGGCCGATATAAAAAGAGACAATTCGATGAGCTAAACGAATCAAATATTAAAATTGCTTCATAGATTTTTGGAATTTATGTTTCAACAGAAAGAACAGATAGTTTTAAAGATAGATTGGATGCTGAGAGATGTATTTTAATCCATCAGACAATTTAATGTCATTGTGAACGAGATATTCAATATCTTCCAAGAACAAAGTATACAAAGAACATTTCAGCCACTGTTGATAAGAAAGAATAAAAGTTGATATAACAACTAGAGCCAAACCCTATAAAATGTTCTGTTATCATTGTCTTTAGAATCTGAATGAACTTAAAACTAGCATGAAACTGTTAAAACTAAAATTTTATTTTTAGATAAACATCTTTGTCTTTATATTAGTCATATGATCTAAGTTTAACATGTATATATATACTCACTATTATGAAATAAAAACATAATGATATATACAGTAATTATAATTTGTTTGTTTGATCGTAATTAAGCACAAAGCTACGCAATAGGCTATCTGTGCTCTGCCCACCACGGGTATCAAAACCCGGTTTCTAGCGTTGTAAGTCTGCAGTCTTACTGCTGTGCCAATGGGGGGGGGGGAGCAGTAACTATAGAACTAGGCAGTAAAAAAATTGAACCTTTTGCCTTTGAAAGACAAATAGAAATGAAAGACGAATATGATCAATATACGTTTCATCAAATCAATTCTTATTATAACTTACTAAAAATTAAGATGAAGATGAAGAAACAAATGTGTGTTTTTATTTTGTGACCAGACTGTTGACGTACTAAAATTAGTATCAGAGGATGCAGCACAAACTTGGTTATAATTTATTTAATTCTCATTCCCACCTCCAAAACAGCTAGGACGGTCAGTACAGACGTGACTGATTTTGTCTTTATGAAGCATAAATAGCATATTTCAAGCATTTCACTCAACCATGGCTTATCATTGCACATGAAATAAACATCTTATAATATACAAGGACCAACATAGGCTACAAGAGTTAATATTTACTGGCTGAAACAGAGCTGCATTCTTTGACATTCAAACATAGTTTCAAAACTGACATTATACTAATTTTGTTTCAAAAATCAAGAAGCAATAAAAAAAGTGTCTTGCCATAAGAAATGAAGACTTATGTGTAACATTTGAAACTAAACATTCAAAATGGAATTGAATCCATTGCCACCAGAGCAGTCTTAGATCCTCCGCCTCGAGGTCTGCTAGAGGACACTTTTCTCAAGTCTCGTCTTTGACCTTGGCCTCTGGGGTGTAGCTGTGGATGTTTCAGATTGGTCACGTAATTTGCCATAATTATAACTTTCATAAAATGTCTAGGTATTGACTCATTGCTTTTTTATCAGAATAGAGTAAATTGATTTTCCAAAATTAAACTATGAAGGGCTTAATTACACGTAATTTAACACTGTTCGGTTTATATTTAACATTTTGGATATTTTCCTTCCCTGGTATTTTAACAATTTCGATGGGGATGCTCCACTACAAAAACACTTCAAAATAGAATAGAGTATATAATAAAATATATTTGTTTGTTTATTTTTAGAGCAAAGCCACATTGGACTATCTTCTGTGGACTATCTTCCAAGAGGAATCAAATCCTGGATTTTAGCGTTGTAAGTCAGTAGACTTACCGCTTCTTTTTACAGAGAACATTTGTCTTTGCTTCCCCCCCCCCCCCAGTGGCACAACGGTATGTCTATGGACTTACAACGCTAGAAGTCTGGTTTCGATACTTTTCGAATTAACATTTCTCTGCTGAAGCATACCAATGGAGAAAAACGTGTTCAAAATGCAAAAAGAAGATTGTTGAGATCAAAAGGAATACATCTGGATTTTATAAGAATTTTTATTCAATATCTCTTCATAAATAATGTATATTGTTAGTAATTTAGGTACACAAAAAATGCAGCTATTTATTATAACTTCATTTTATTGTGTGCATTTGATCTTAATAAAGTGAGAAATATACGTAGGATATTTGATTTGTTAAAATATATGATTGTAAGTACTCGCTTGATATTTTAATCGCGATTCACTGTTATGTTTTCGGGAAATGGCTAATATTGTTAATAACCTTATGGCGGATAAGCTATAAGTTTCCAGACTTACAACGTTAAAATCCAGGGTTCGGTACCCTGCAGTGGATATAGCTCAGATAACCCATTGTTTAATTTTGCGTTAAAAAATGTAAAACAACAATGAGGTTGGTTCAATAAGGTTCCCGGTCTTGGCCTTAGATTGCTTTGTGGCTCAAGGCCTTCACCTTAGCCTCATGACTTCTGGCCTTCACTCCAAGACTGCTCAGAACACAAGTGAAAATCCAATAATAGTGCCTCTAGGTATGTTTGTTTGTTGTTAAGCGCAAAGCTACACAATGGGTTATCTGTAATGTGCCCACCACGGTTTTTAGCATTATAAGCCTTCAGATTTATCACTGAACCGCTGATGAACGCGCCACTGGGATATCATTCACAGTATTTTTGGTTAAATCCAATCATTCAAAAATAATTAGAAAATGAGCAAAAATCCTTTAAAGGTTAAGATTCAGATGCAGGCTAATAGTATCGTCATCAATTAGTGAAAGTGGTTCCAACCTTTTTACCGTTAAAATACGACTTGAGAATATAGTGTCACACCAAAAAAAGAGAAAAATGGAGAAGGTTACATAAATCGTAGTAGTAGACCTTACAATGATAATATAAATCACTGATTTCGGTCAACAAGCATAGTCATGAATGAATCACTAAAAGTTTCTGATACAATTCGGATAGGTGATCAGGAAATATACGAAAATTGCTCAAATTAATGAGAAAAAAAAATGAAAAGAAAACACTACGCCCTCTATGTAAGCAAAAACAAAACACGAACAATTTAACTACAAAGAAGTCACCCTGCTGTTTTTTTTCTTTTGATCTCTTACATTTTACATCACATTTCAAGGAACTACAAAAGCAAATCACTGGATAGCCATATAGAATAAAATACGCCCAACATTCGAAGGTCTCGGTATAACTGAAATGCCCACATAGGTGGGTTTCGCTTTTTGTGAGAATTGATGGTCAGCACTCTATTACAGTAAAGAAGAAATAGATATCAAAGAGATGTTATTCAAACAAACATGTGAAGGCTATGAAATTCAGAACCTATTGACAGAAAATGTTTTACAATTCTTGCTATGAAGCTTAATTATAATTAGTAGTGTTAGTGTTTAGTCAGAAATATGCACAAATTGAAAAATATTTATGGAAATGTCATACTCGTTGACAGCCAAACTAAAAAACTTACCTGTTATTATGACGGAATGGTATAGATACTTATGACGTCACTGAATATTACGTCATTACCTTTCTCATTTTATCTTTCTAACTCATTCCAAATTCACGTCGGAAGAAGCATTCGGGTTTTCACGTTTCTAGCTTTATAAAAATAATAATGGTTTCTTTTTTTTTGCGGGAGGGGGATTTTGTGAATGAAGAAAAAAACACAAGAGTTACAGCTGTGCTAGTCATAAATAACTCTCCGGAAAAGTTTTGTGCCTTTTTTTTGTCAGAAACTATGGAGTGCAATTAAAACTGGTCAGTAGATCATAAAAAAATATCCGAGAGAACAATGAGTTAATAAATAAAGTAAATATACTCAGTTAGATTGTTTGTTTTTGAATTTCGCGCGAGCCGTCCCTAATTTAGCAGTGTAAGACTAGAGAGAAGGCAGCTAGTCACCGCCAATTCTTGGGCTACTTTTTTACCAACGAATAGTTTGATTGACCGTCACATTATAACGCCCCCACGGCTGAAAGGGCGACCATGTTTGGTGTGACAGGGATTCCAACCCGCGACCCTCAGATTGCGAGTCGAGTGCCTTAACCACCTGGCCATGCCGGCCATACTCAGTTATAGGTACTTCATCACAAATTATTTGTTTTCGCCACCGTCGAAGCAGCCGCCTGTATTAAAGTAAATTTATAAAAAAAAAAGTTATGTGTATCTTGAATAGGAGTGTGAGGCTGTTATTGGTGGTCCATACAAAAGCCATGCTGATAAGATAGACTTTTTGTTTTTGAAATTTTCTCGTATAGCTACACAAGCTACCTACGCATAGCTAACCCTAATTTTGAATTTATAGACTAGAGACGAAGCAATTAGTCAACAACACTCATCGCAAACTTTTGGGATACTTTTGTCTGACAGAATAATAGTCATTCTTATAGTGCATCCTCGGAGCAAAGTTTTTGCGGCAACAGAGCGTAAACCACGAACCCTCGGATTCACAGTTTTGGAACGCTAAACACATGACCACGCCCAGCCAAAGGTGAACTGATCGTTACCAAATCATACACTACCTTATCAAACTAGATAATTTAGGTTATTGCAATAAAGAATAGCAGATTGTGAGAGCATAACAATATTGACTTTCATAAACTCGTGACCAGAAACTAGTAACCTACGATCAATGAAAACACAGATGAAACTGGAAGGCAATATCTCGGACATAAAGTGAAATGACAGAAGTTTGACAAGTGTACTAAAGAATATAAACAAAAACTTAAAATATTTTTTCAAAACCCCTTTACTTTCCCATACCTACAAGAGATGGCGGCACAAAACTGGAAAGTGACGAGGCATAAACTCGGTAAGAGATTTTGTTACACAAAACAATAATTTTTTTTTTTTAAACACGTGTCTAGGAAAGAGAAAACTGTTATTTTATTTAAAAACAACGTTTCGAGAAACTGCACTAAGTGATGGCAGCACAAGTTTATTTATAAGATAATACCTTATACGTGTGAAACAATTATAAGAAATAAATGTATTGTAAGGGCAGACGTGTAAAAAAGTATGTCAGCTACGTTTGCCCTAACCAAGTTCATGAAAGGGCTTCGAAATTCTAGAAATATGAACTGAAAAAAATTGAAGATTTCCCGTTAAATTAAAAAATGAAAAACAAATTTTAATTCGCACAAACACAAAGTTTAATATGAGTATTTTAAATGTTTTAAAATTTAGCATGTACATGCAGTTATATCCAGTGACAAATGACTTTATGTGTTATGCATATAAGTGAGGATAAATAGAAATTGTCAACACATGAATATATTTATTCACAAATTAAAAATAATATATATATCGGACAATGTTTCGAGTAACGCCTATTCATCTCACCTAAAGTTTTGGTACAATGAGACGAATAAATATAAATATATGGGTCAAGCAGCTCTTTTTACAACCTATCGCTGCTCTGAAGTCAGGTGAATGTGTTGGTGTATGCAATTAGTGAATCTGTCACTAAAAGTATAGACGAGGTCAGTGCGTCTTAACTAATACTGTGGGGTTATTCATGCAGTAAATCAGTTTATAAATCCAAAATAAGGTCATGGAAATTAGGACGTTCAAACCAGCTAGCTTAGTTGTTTTTTGTTATTTTTTTTCCAATAAAATTTACACATTTAGTTTGACGAAAGACAACCACGTTTTCTCTGCCAATTCTTCTGGAGAAGATATTTCTTCTTCAAGGCAACAAAGATCTGCCTTTGTATTCTGTAGGTTTCATACCCTTATAGTCGATGCATCTGCCTTAAACATGAGATAAAAATAGACAAAAAAAAAGAGATCGTATGTGTCAAAAGAAGACGTATCCAAGAAGGGGACATTGTCAATACCAATGACGGTAGAGTAGCAACAGCAACACATAAGTTATTGCACCACCTACTGACGAATATCTGACTTCTGTCTAGTTTTTTAGTCCAAACCCTGATTGTAGACTGACATACCTGTCTTGCATCACTCAAAGTGAACAGTATTGCATTTCCGTTCAGAGACAACAAGCCATTCTCATGGCCATTGAGACCATCACCATCACTGAAACTGGCAACAGCGCCAAAACTACCACTTTAGTTACCTAAAGATGGCTTATTCGGTCATCAACCTTTTTTTATTTTAAGATCAGTGAATAAATCTTTTCTTTCTGCTTCCGAATTTCATATCTTTCATGCGTGAGCTACCACGTTTTCCTATATTTGCACAAAATTTAAAATTGACAATCAGTCCTCTAGCTTGGATGTAGGATGCTGCTGACTGGTCACTTTTTCTCTGGTTAGTATATATGTAGTTACAAATTAGAGACTGCGGCAGATAGCTCTAGTAGCTTTGCCATAAACGCGAAACAAAAAAGATATTAAGAGTATTATTGCAACTTAAAGTTAGATTATAAAGTAACCATTCTGTTTAAAAATATTGGTTGCACTTTTATGGTACACGATGTCTGTGAAATTATGAAAATAACAATCTAGACATAATAACATATGCGACAGTTGCAACGTCCCAGTAAATACAAAACAATTAAAAAAAAAGTTAAGTTGACAAAAATTCAGTAACTGCCATTTCGTATCACCACAGGATCAAAACAGTTGGAATGGAAGAATGTCAGATAGATACTATTGATACTATCAAAATATCATAAAAATAACTTGTTCTGATGTTCAAAAGATCATAAAAATTAAACTGTTTGTTTGTTTGTTTATAATTAAGCACAAAGCTACACAATGAGCTATCTGTGCTCTTCTCAACGGGTATCGAAATCTGGTTTCTAGCGTTGTAAGTACGCAGACGCATCGCTGCGCCATGGGGGGGGGGGCAAAATTAAATAGCAACTCAAACAGACATAACTTAAAGTACAGTATTAGAAGTAAGTAGTTACGTAAAAAGTAGTATCTTGCCTAGAGATATAAGTGCACTTCAAATAAAAGAATTGTTTGTAATTATGCATACAGTTACGCAATGGGCTATCTGTGC
>NW_013666531.1:319788-330381 GCF_000517525.1 Limulus polyphemus | reverse complement strand
AA
Source organism: Limulus polyphemus (assembly GCF_000517525.1). NCBI lineage: Eukaryota > Metazoa > Arthropoda > Merostomata > Xiphosura > Limulidae > Limulus > Limulus polyphemus. The sequence goes on along the minus strand of NW_013666531.1, from coordinate 330,379 downwards.
AGGGTTATTAAAATAAAACCTTTTATGATAACATATTTGTCCTATTTCCATGTTATGGCAAAATAACAGCTGCTTAAATTTACTTTTTAAGTTGATGATAAAATATGGAAATATAATTTATTATATAACTTTTGAAATATTTGTTTGTAATTGTTTGTGATTAAGCACAAAGATACACAATGGGCTATCTGTGCTCTGCCCCCACGGGTATCGAAACCCGGATTCTAGCGTTGGAAGTCCGCAGACATACCGCTGTGCCACTGGGGGGGGGGGCATGAAATATTTTTTAAAAGATCATGGCCTAAGAATGCAAAGCTGATTTCCAACCGATGTAAAAATATAACAACAGTTTAAACGGGAATTGTTGCATTTTTTGACTGTCTAAATGATATTTCTGCATTTTTTGACTGTCTAAATGATATTTTTACAAAATTCATGAGTGTACAATGCAGTATGGCAATGATTAGGTGAGCTTTCTTTAGCCAGTTTCTAGTAGTAGATCGTCAAGTAAAGACTTCTTTCAAGATAAACGTATTTTAGCTCTACGGAGAGAGAGGAAGCTGTGGAGTTAAATACAGCCTAATGGAAATGACTACAGTTTCATCTGAGCAGATGAGCACACTGTATTTCCGTTTATCTGTTAAGATAAAGATGTTGTTTTGAATTTTGCGCAAAGCTACACGAGGGAAATCTGCGCTAGCCGTCCCTAATTTAGCAGTGTAAGACTAGAGGGAAGACAGCTAGTCATCACCACCCACCGCCAACTCTTTGGCTACTCTTTTACCAACGAATAGTGGGATTAACCGTCACATTATAACGCCCCCACGGCTGAAAGGGCGAGCATGTTTGGTGGGAAGGGGATTCGAACCCGCGACCCTCAGTTTGCGAGTCAACCGCCCTAACCACTCGGCCATAACTTGTCCAGACTCGTTATTTTACACTTGAAGGAGCTCATTCAATTACAAAACACTTTGTTTATTTGATACAAATGTGCTTGTTTTTCCTGTGGTTATTATGTGCTTATTATTTTGTATGCACAGAAAACCCTGAGTTACTTTGTTAACGTTTAACCATTACTTAGTGTAGCAGTCAACATTTTCTTACTATTGATTAAAGCTGAGCATGGCCTAATAGTAAGTGTGACTGGGCTGTGAACCTTCAATTTGCGTCCTCTTACGGCAAAAATGACTTCGTACTTTCGAGACTTGTTTACACTATAATTAAGATTGACAGTCAAATCCCAATATTCGTTCAAGCAAGAGTTGGCAGTAGTTGCTGTTGACTAGCTAGCTCCCCTGTATCAACTCACATTTAAGAACGGTTATGCGCAGAGGGTCCTTCTATAACAAACCAAACGAAATTACTATTATTTAAAGCAACCTTCCAATTCCAAATATTGATCTTTCAGAAAATAGAAGGACACCAGATGCAGTTTTGTCACTGGTTAGTTATTCTAAAACTTGTGTAATGTGTGTTTATAATACTGTCTGTCACCAATTACCAGTGTACTGAAATCTCATATGCTATTCTAATCACTTATCTATTATGTGTATGCTTGTTTTGTCGTGATTCAATGTGAAATATAATCATACATTGAAAATTTAGTTTAAATCTTTAGATTAATTAAACTTTAACTAAATAATTTATCAATAGAATTTCGTTCAGAAAAATGTACACTTTTTAAAATTAAGCTCGTTATACGAATATACGACATAAACGTTTATTTGTAATCTAAAAAAAAAAAACATACAAATGTCTTATACTAAACTACAAAATTAAGCCAAAATTTTTAACAAAATGAACACTTAAGTACAGGGTGATTACAAAGAAAGTTTTGGATTTCAGCGCATCATATCTTACAATCAGTATGGCATGGGAAGGTAAAATTGCACATGTGTATCAAGAAAACCAAAATACCACAGTTGTCATTGTTGCCATCAGGGATGCTACTATGACCTGAGGTTTGATCAATCACTGTAGCTGTTCGACGAATGATCTTCCAGCGTCCAGAATGCATTGCATTAGTGTGTCAATGGACATCACAACAGCAACGCGCATCTCATCTAATGTGCTGGTCACTTCTTGAATAATTACATCCCCGAAGTCTGGAATTTTGCAAGGGTTCCTATGGTACATGGGTGTCTTCAGGTACCATCACAACCAAAAACCACAGTGTCATCCCTGGTGGTAACATGGTGGCATGTGCATCCTCGTGGTTCTTTCCTATGTCATACTATTTTTGAAATGCGATGCGCTGAATTGCGTATACTTGTTTATAATCACCCTGTATATTTAATGTTTATAGCTTCAAAGAAAGATCTGACCACTGCTAAGAGATTAGATTTAGAAATTATATATAAGAAATGGCTTGTGAGAGACACATTTCCTGATATATTAAACCCAAGATATTATGACACCCCCAAGAAAGTTCATGACTCAATCCTGGCTTCTTAATGGCCTGGTTTGTTGCAATAAAGAATTGGCAAGATATTATTATGGTAAGGGGTTAGAAGAAGGTCAATTATATATATACGACAGTGGGTGATACGTGGCATTGATTTGTTATTATTGTCTCCAGATATGGTCTAGATTTAACGAAATATTAACTTAGAACTTTAGTTATAATAAAGGATATACCTATCGAATAGCTTTCCTCGTAAGGTCAAAAATAGTTCATTACAATATGTAGTTGTTATTATTTGTTGTTGAGCAAAATCAAATTGGTCTATCTGCTGTGTCCACCGCGTGAAATCGAACACCGAATTTTAGCGTTGCAAGTCCTTAATCTTACCGCTGTCCTATCGGGGACCATTACATCGTGTCATTTTCTCGAATGATTGTAGTGCCAAAAACGTCAATAAAGGAAAAAATATCAAGACATTTTTGAGACAGAAAATGCGAGAGTTTATATAATTCTATATTCAAATTGTATAGGAATATTTTATCGTCTTTAATAATGTAAACATGAAACAAACAACTCTTAGAGCTTCATGCAAAAAAAAAAAAAAGCAACGTCTTCAAGGTCTATTTTGCTACGCAAAAAACAAAACAAAAGATGCATAAAAACATCTTCCTAATGTTTAAATTATACCGATAAGATGATTTTCCATAGAGATTACATCAAGTACGTCTTACTTCCAGAATAGTTTCATAGCAAAAAGTTTCGGATATGTTATCATTGATAGAGTAAGTCTTAAACTAAAAGATTAATATTTACAGTCTAATACTCATGTGGATGCATGGTTAGGCTGCTATTACCATTAAAATAACATTTTCTCAACTCACAAGTTCGAAAATACTTTAATGATTGTATAGCTTTTATACAGTATCCTTATTGATATTCTTACATGTTCTGAAGATTTCGAACCTAAGGTACAGCAATGAACATGAAACTTATTCGAAAGCCAGTAGCGTGATCTTATAGAAATATTGTAGCTGACTTCAACTTTACATGACAACTTAAAACTTTTGGCGGTGACTTCAACTTTACATGACAACTTAAAACTTTTGATGGTGACTTCAACTTTACATGGCAACTTAAAACTTTTAGTGGTGACTTCAACTTTACATGACAACTTAAAACTTTTGATGGTGACTTCAACTTTACATGACAACTTAAAACTTTTGATGGTGACTTCAACTTTACATGACAACTTAAAACTTTTAGTGGTGACTTCTACTTTATATCACAACTTAAAACTTTTGGTGGTGACTTCAACTTTACAAGCAACTTAACAATTTTTGATGGTGACTTCAACTTTACACGACAACTTAAAACTTTTAGTGGTGACTTCAACTTTACATCACAACTTAAAACTTTTGGTGGTGACTTCAACTTTACAAGCAACTTAACAATTTTTGAAGCTCACTTCAAATTTACAAGACAGCTTTAAGATTTCCTTAATATCTGTAATTTCATTTTAAAAATTGTTTGTACAGCTATATGGAAACATGCTGTTAATTTAAACCTCTGCCATGATGTTGTCACTGTTGTAAGCAATTACGGATGTGAATGGTGATAGAATTTTTGTTTGATCACACATCTTTATGCTCTTTCATTGTTTGAGCCTGACTAGTTTTCTAGATAGATATAGTTGTACTGGGATTTCTTAAGAATAACATAACCAATACTGTGACCAATTGAAAATCGTATTTTGGAGAAATATCCCTGTATGAAGTGATGTAAAATTAGGTTCTGTTATATATATATTTATATACAGTGAGACAAAGAACAGTCAAGGGTAGCTTTGTTTATTTATTTGTTGTTAAGCAAAAAACTACACGATGGGTTGCCTATGCTGTGCCCAACACGAGTATCGAAACTTTACAGACTTATTGCTGAGCGACTGGCGAGGCCCTAGTGTGAAAATCAGCTCTCTGTCTACTTGAACTACAAGGGTGTAATGTTTGAAACTTTGTACAAAAATGGCTTTTATATAAGCATATTTAAAACATGGTAAAGCAAAAAAAAAAAAAATTAATGCTAGAGGCAACAATAAGATGTAAAAAATATTATTATAAATCTTTTTTCAAAGCTTACTACTTTAATCACTAATAAATATTAAAATTGAATTTATATATTTTTCAAATGATAATGTTCAACTTCTACACTAGATTTGAAGACCTTGTTGAAAAAGAAACGGGGTTTCTTTTAATTTCTTTATCACCGAGGTAGTGATAATATACGTAAAAATTTATTTTCTGGCTTTTTAGAACACTTAGACGATATCTCTGTCATTAAATTGATTCTTATTAAGCAAACTCTGCTGCATAATTACGTATGTAGCTTTATGTGAAAAAAAGAAATGATAAGTTAATTCACGTACAGAATTTGTTGTACTGAAATTTAATTTCTGTTGAAAGACCTACTGACGACCGGTGATTATTTGTACATGTACTATAACAAATCTTTTTTAATTGGCTGTCTGATAAAATAAGAGTAAATCACACATTTAGCTATACACATTATTTGTAAGTTTTAACGTACTCTGAATTATCGTTTTTTTTCAACATATAACACTGTGTTTTACGTTTTGCTCTGTACAAATTTTGTTAGATATATATGTATACAAAAGAACATTTCTTGAAGGTAAAAAAGTGAACATCAACGTAACTCAGAATTTCTTTAATACTACATGAAAAACTCTGTTTGGAATTATTTAGAAGGTGAGTCTGTTTTTTTTTTCAGTTTTATCAATGAGGTCATTTAATTTTTGTTCCCAAACTCTTGACTGTACAAGTTAAGGCTTTAAGGCTGCAAAATAGATTTAAAAAGGATAAAAGGGAGTTCATAAAATAGCAGATTCTCAACCTATTTAACCCACTTGTTAATCATGAATTTGAATGTTGTTACATATTTTCATCCCATGGAAAACTCGTCTCATTATAATACTGCGTCAATTTACAAAAACGACGAATCTGATTTTGTGTGTATGAAAAATATGCTACCAATTACAAACTAACATGTTATAGAGTTTTTATATAAGATACGTTGAGATTATGACTTTGGATTATTTCCAACGAACAAATTCTTACTTCTCAACTGCACCCTAATTTTTTTTACAGCACAACTTCTGCAACTTTGGGCACGTTCTAAAGGTGAGGGCGGTTTATTCTTTCACTCAATTCAAAGAACCCAACTAAGTGGTTGCTGCTGGCTTGCTACCCTCCCTCTGGTCAGTAGTTTAAAATTAGGGATAACTATTCTTGAACCTTGGGTATTTTTGGCCTAGTCGTTTAGCCAACGTGGACATAAGGTGCTATTCAGATTGAATAAGTGGTCTTTTCGCTCACGATAACAGCGAAACTGGTAAACGCGTGAGTAAACAAAGCTATAGCCCCCCCCCCCCCACGTGGCACAGCGGTATGTTTGCGGACTTACAGCGCTCGAATCCGGGTTTCGATACCGTGGTGGGCAGAGCACAGATAGCCCTCGTGTAGCTTTGCTGTTGTTTTATGTATCAATTAGCATGAAGCTGTAAGATTATTCAATAAATATCGAACCTAGAGGTAAACTACGGATTGCATTATTATTTTATCATTGAAACACCTCCTATTTTAGATCTTTTTTTATCATTACTTCTTATTTTTGATAAAACTTTCATAATTTTCGATGGGTCCCCATACGGCTAGGCCCTGGGATGGTTGCCTTACTTGTTCTATATATTCCTATACCAATGCTGAAGGCAAAAACTAAACATAATTCAATGATTTATCACTGAATAATCTTGAAACTGCAGGTGGTACTATACATCAAACGGGCCCGGTACGGCCAGGTGGTTAGGGCGCTCGACTCGCACCTGCGGGTCCAAATCCCCGTCCCACCAAACATGCTCACCATTTCAGCCGTTGTAGCGTTATAATGTGACAGCCAATCCCACTCTTCGTTGGTAAAACAATACCCCAAGAGTTGGCGGTGGGTGGTGATGACTAGCTGCCTTCCCTCTAGTCTTACACTGCTAAATTAGAGACGGCTAGCGCAGATAGCCCTCGTGTAGCTTTGCGCGAAATTCAAACAAACAAACAAACAATTCTTGCAGAAAGGATATTTCGTAACGTTTTGAGATAAACGGTTTCTTTTATGTCGGCGAAATGGATAATGTCCAGGGGCCGCCACACTATTATGCTCCGATGCAATCGACGAAGGTCACTTGTGAGAGGTGCAGGCATGTGGAAACCTAACTTTATTGATGTTCTTGTGTCTTGTAGTTAGAGCCAGGTTTACATCTGTAAGGCAGAAGGTTGATAACGTTCCCTGGATTATATGTTTTGTAATTTTAAGATTGATAAATTTATCTGGATTATAACATTTGCTTAACATAACTTTAGAGAGTTTATTTATTTATTTGCATAGTAGTTTATGTTAGGTATGATGTTAGTATTGTTTTATTTAGTGTGTTGTCATTTTTGATTGTGTTTGTAATGAAGATTGTTGTTGTAACTATCTCTTTTTGAACTCTTTCTTTATAACAAACTCTATCAGAATTCAGAAAGAAACAGAAACAAGCTCTGTAGCCAGAGGCGTTGCTAGGTGCTTAAAAAGATTCGGGGTTAGGATCCATAGACAAGGGGAATTTTAGGCGTTTCAGAATGATATCGATCATGGTTTTCTATTCTGATTTTTCAAGACACCAACTGGGGATACGGGACACTGTCAAATAGAATCGGGGCTCTGTCTGTAGCTCGATGTTCTTTGAACCTGCCCTAACTGTTTACTCTGCGGAAAAATCGTGTACCTAAAAATACCACACTAACTACTATGTAGAAAACACAATAGCGCCCTCTCTCTCAGAGTGCATGCACTACCCAAACCACTAATTGTTATTCCACGAGTAAAAATGAAAAACATTTTTTCGAGGTATTCTTGAACTTCTATAAAACTGATCTCAATAAAGAAATACATATAGTATTGAAATACTAAATTTTCTAGTGATATTCTTCCATGGGAAAATTGAAATATGTCAAAGTGGAACGACCTATGATAATGCATAAATAGAACACTAACAAGTTAACAACATCCCAGAACTGGTCTTTTTGTACACTTAATCTATATATAGGCCCGAAAGCACATGTGACAGATTCCAAAAACTTTAGGTGAACATGAAATATTCAGCTGTCTAAATTAAAAAGAAAAGAAAAAAAATATCTGTTTTGTTTCACATCAAACACTTCAATGGAGAGGTCACTTTAGTGTGTCTTTTTTAATGAATAAAGCAGAATTTCATTTTCAAATTTCCCACTCAATTCTCATGATCATTTAAAATAAAAACACTCTCTAACTCATGGCTTTAACGAGAGGATGAGCTGTTTTATTTAATAGTTGTTTCCTGATAAAAAGTAAGCAAGCATTGCCAAGCAAATACTCGTATAAAGGGTAAAAAACAGAAGACAAAGATAGTTGAACAGATAAAAATATATAGTTAGAAATGAACTGCACAGTGAGGCTAGATACCCAATCAAAAGTAAAACAAGCTTTCATATAGTCATGTTAATTTCAGTCATTATTAAAATTTCCAATGCAGCTCTGATGGTTAAGTATTAGAGCTCTTCATGAATCTTATAAAGGAGCATATTCAGGGTTTTCAGGGGTGGGGGCAAATGAAAAGAGTGTAAAATGCCTTACATAAGAGATCATTACATTTGTAAATAATACGTGAGTGTAGTTTACAATATGACCGATACCAATTAATTTCCATCTTTTTTTAATGACCAATTTGGGTTTCTGGTAAAAAAAAAGAATATAATAGCATTTCAACTATACCTTTTTATTGTATATTGCTGCCAACTAGGCCCTTTGCGTATTACCATAGATCATCTAGGAAGGAAGTTGTCTGATAATGCATCTTATATTTAAATTTAAAATCCAGTTTAGTGATTATATTGTTACGTCTCCGTTTGTTAATTAATGTTTCCGTAAATTCTTTCCAACTAAACTTTAGCGACACAAGTCCTTTCTTAAATAAAACTGGTTTATTCTTTCTGAATATAACTTTACGATACACTTAATTTCAACATTCGCGCTAAAAACAAACGCTATAACAACGAACGTTAACTTCAACAATACTCTCTGACTGCAGATCAATTACCCACTACCTACACATTGTCCCGTCACGTTGTGACCATCTTATATATATACAAGACTAACACTATATCTAGTAATCTCCCGACAATTAACGAAGGTTCGAGAGAACGAGTGGCGTGATACTAGTCACGTGACCTCGCTGACGCAACAATATCATGTGAGTTTAACCAGACAAGTTAATAATTTGACGAAGATAAAGAAAGCTTTCTTTAGAAAAACTAGTATTTTGTTTTGTTTAAAGAAATATAAATTGTGTTAATAACATATTTAAATTTGTATTTCTTAAAACAAAACAAAATACTAGTTTTTGTAAAGAAAGCTTTATTTATCTTCGTCAAATTATTAACATTGGTTATTTAAATTTGCGACCCTAAAACCTCTGTAACAGATATGAATAGAACAAGAGTAAACTTGACTTTGAAAACGAAGTTAATAAACAATAACAGAAATTCAGCTAAATTTGATAATGGGTCGTGGCTAAATGGTTAGCGTGCCCGGACCAGGAATCTGATGATTCATGGTTCCTGAACGCTACTCAATGCAAAACTCGCTCCGCATTTTGAGCGCACTATAACAGTGACGATCAAATACTCAGTGGTGTAGCAAGAGGGGGGCAGTCGCCCCCTGGCGCAGGTGTGAAGGGGCGCAAAATTTCCTCTGGTCTATAATGCCTATTAATTAATAATTATGCCCTCCCCTAAGATATAGCGCAACTGCCCTACGCTAAGTAAATACGACACAGTGTAACGTTATTTGTGTGTGTATTACGCTTGCAGTTTTAACTTTTAAAAGCCGCCCACTGAAATACAGTGAGACCGAATTAACATACAAAAGTAAATTACACTATTCCATCATTCATCTGTAGATCAAATACAAGTCCTAGAGTACAACGTACAAGTAAGTGTATGTTCAACAAAAAGAAACTACGAGACTGATGTAATATATTGTTGAGTATCTGCTTCTTTGTTAATTTCCGGCATAAATTCTTTCCGAGGAACTTCAGCGATACAAGTCCTTTCTTAATTAAACCAGTTTATTTTTTCCTCGATACAACTTTGTAATACACATAATTTCCAATCAGTACGTTAAACTTAACTACTTTTATAACACACGCTATAAATCACAGTGATTCACACACTTGACTTTCGGTGCCTACTGTTCGCTTGACTCAATTATCTATATCTTCAATCTATCTGCGCTGGTTTTTCTCGCCAGGCTTATATACTAAAAAATAGGGCGTCTAGCAAACACTCGGACATTCGCGGGGTTCCTCGATAATTCGAGAAACTCCAGCGCGCATGCCCCCAGCGTCACGCGACTTCTGCTGTGTAACAATATTAACTGGTGTGCGAGATTGGCAATATATGCAACAGGCAAGGCCTAGATCTAGATCTAGTAAACATTATAGGCCTAATGTAGTGTTTTGTAATTGTATTGGCTGATTGTAAATCATGTCTTACACCAACTAATGTACTAGACTTTAGGTCTAATTGCAGTTATAACTTTATTTCTTGACCCTAGGTCCATCATCATACAAATTGTAGCCTATATTATAGGCATACTTAGATCTATACTAACTATTAAACTAGGCATTGCACTGGGACAGATCTAATGACTATGTGAATAGATGTAGACGTAACATTTGTTCTAAAAGTTAGGCCTAATAAATCTAAATCTAAAATTGATGAGGTAGGGTTATATTTAGATCTTGGTAGATTCAATACAAGGTGCTTTAAATCTAACTCTAAATCTAAAATTGATGAGGCAGGGTTATATTTAGATCTTGGTAGATTCAATACAAGGTGCTTTAAATCTAACTCTAAATCTAAAATTGATGAGGCAGGGTTATATTTAGATCTTGGTAGATTCAATACAAGGTGCTTTAAATCTGTGCACCCAAACCTAAGGTCTAGTTTAGATGTATAAAGCTAAATTTTTGTCATTATTATTAGATCTAGATCCAAACCAAGGACTAAAAAGATGGAAATAATAGGTCTAACATTAGTGTTA
>NW_013666531.1:317230-319719 GCF_000517525.1 Limulus polyphemus | reverse complement strand
AATTAGTTAGCCTATATTTAAGCTCTCATTCTATCAAAACCTTTAATATTAAATATAGTCTTTAAGCCTCTAGGCTTATATTATGTTATGATTACAACCTTCTGCACAGTGTGTGTAATTTTCATTCGAACAATTTCAGATTTGTCTCGTATAGTGTTCATGTAGTTAAACCTATTGAGTTTTTAAATGTGATTTAGCAACTGCCAGTAATTTATATGGTGCTCATAAGCATGATTTACCAGCATATACACTCATCTGCGTTGATTTTCTTACTGTTGTGTCACATTAATTAACATGAGTATGGGTGGTCTAAATAATGGTAGTTAAAGTAAAACCAGGTCCAGATGTGCCTAACTAGTCCTGAATTGCAACTATAATTGTATAATTTAAATATAATTTGTGCTTAGGAACTTAGGAAAGTAGAATGCTTCCTTTCATCTGACAATTTGCATGTTGCAACTAAATAGTGTAGTCAGTATTTATTAATTTATTATTTTAGCCCATTATGTCGAAAAAAGAAAGTGGGGCACAGGGACGCAAAAGACGTGCACAATTTGCAGCTTCTATGGTGGAGTCACGCAAATTGATGAGAGCTTTCCTTGCTGGAAGTGATGACACCAGTAAGCCAGCATCTGTTCCTTTTGATGGCAGCAAAGAGGTCAGAGTGCAAGATTGTGAAATGCTATTTCGTTTAAAAAGAAAACAATGAAGAAACTGTTCTCTGTCCCCTTGAAAGCTACAATAATAATAAACAAGAGGATTCCACTTTGTCAGAAACAAATCCACAGAATAGTGTTGCTAAGCTAAAAGCGGATGACCTAATAAATATTTTAACACACAGGAATATTGGATTTATGAAGTTTGATACAACAGGCTCAGCAGTTTTAATACATGCACATCGCACAGAGATTGTTAAAGTTGGAGCACATGAATTTCAACATAAAGAAGGTCTATTTGATGCCAAAGATGGGTGTTCTATGACTGCATTTTGGTTCAAATGATGCCTTCTGAATGGTCAATCGTTCCTGGTTGGTGTATTCACCTCTACATAAAGCAGCATACTGCTTTTGTTGTTTTCTTTTTTCATCTACATGTATGACATTCGATAGTTGGTCTGCTTTCAGAATACAGGGTGGATTCTCTAAGTGGAAAAAATTGAAAAGTTAAATGCCCATGAAAATAGCGACAGTCATCGTGAATCATTTACTGCTTGGAAAAAAAAACTGAGCACCGAATTCGACTTCAAAGTGTCATTGATGAAGAGCTGCAAAGGCAAATTCAGCAAGAAAAATAAATGGAGAGATGTACTGCGACTGTTGCTGGATTGTACACAATATTTAGCTTCTTAGAATCTTGCATTTCGTGGTCATACTGAGGACATAACCTCAAACGAAAACCCTGGAAATTTCCTGTCACTTTTGCAGTTATTAGCAAAGTATGATCCAGTAATGAGAGAGCATTTAGAGCGTGTTAAAAACAAGCAAACGTCAACATCTTATCTTTCTCCTGAAATCCAAAATGAGTTTATAAATCTCATGGCTTCACATGTGCGAAATTATTGTTTGTCAGCAATTCGTAGAAATAAATACTACGGTATTCTGTTTGATTTCACACCTGATTTAGCCCATTGTGAGCAATTGGTCCAAGTGATTCGGTTTGTTTTACATTGACTTTAAGACAAGAAAAGTAGAAGTCAAAAAGGAAAAAGAAGATAAAGGAAAAAGACGCTGCCAATATTGAGAAAACAACAAAATTAGAAGCGGATGGAATTTTATTGAGTGATTGTTGTTCACAATGTTATGATAATGCTGCTGTCATGTCAGGTCATCTGTCAGGCATTCAACAAAGAATTCTGAACAAAAATCCAAAAGTAGTGTTTATAAACTGTGACAACCATAGTTTGAACTTAGCATGCCTTCATGCTGCAAGTCAGGAAACAACAGTTATTACCTTTTTTTGGTATAATTGAAGCCATTTATAATTTCTTTGCTCATTCAACAACTCGATGGGACAAACTGCAGCAGGAACTTAAGATCTTTGTCAAGCGTGAATTAGAAACACGGTGGAGTGCAAGAGAAAAGGCAGTAAAAGTTGTACATGAAAAACTGGATGAATTGCTAGGGCTGTTAGAGCAATTAAGTGAGAATGGCAACACGGCTGAAACAAAATGTGTTGCTTATAAGATTCTGCAACGCATGCTTACATTTGATTTTCTTGTACTTTTGCATTTTTGGAGAAATCTTTTATCATCTATCAATCGAGTGCAGAAACGTCTTCAGGACCCAAAAATGAATTTTAGAGAAGCAGCTGCTGATCTTGATTCTTTGAAAGTTAAGTTGATAGAATCACGTGAAAAGTCCTGTTAAGGAGCACTTAAAGTGGGCAAGAATCAATGTGAAACATGTGGATGACCATTGAAAGAAGAAAAATACGCCGTAAACGAATGCTAGGTGAAAATGTAGCTGATGGTGGATTGACTGCTGAACAGG
>NW_013666531.1:315142-317162 GCF_000517525.1 Limulus polyphemus | reverse complement strand
TCACGGTTTGGATTTTTAGTAGATGTGCAAAAATATTGTTTCTGGAGATTTCGAAGACAAAAAATTGCAAGAAAAATGTTCTGACTTAGCAAAGAGCTATCCAGGTGATATTGATGGACCAGAGTTGTACAGAGAAATTAAAGACTGTAAAATGTTGATAAGTAAAAGAACACAGACCGATTTTCCTGAACCAATGGTTGCAACTGATTTGTTAACATTTATAATTTCATATGGTGAAGATGTTTTCCCAAATTTAAGAATTACATTGCAGATTTTGTTAACAATTGTGGTTTCTATTACTAGTTGTGAAAGGTCCTTCAGCAAGCTGAAATTAATTCTTACATACATGAGAACCTCAACGACTCAAGAACGATTTAGTAACTTGGCAATATTAAGTATTGAAAAAGATGTAGTTATTACCTTAAATATTGATAGTTTAATTGATGCATTTGCACAAAAGATTCATATAATGTAACCATGAATACCAGAATGCTACCTGTCAAGATCTAGTTAAGTATATGTACAGTTTTGTGAACTAACAAAATTTGTTATTTGTAAACTTAAGTAGTATTTTATCAATCTGTTTTATAATCCATGTACACCGCAAGTGACTGGCTTCTCATACGAAACATAAGTTTCAAAACTAGGGATATAACAGAAATTTAGTCTGCATGCTTGAAAGATTACTCTAGCTATGTGAGTTTGAACAATACTGGGTGACATAAATATTAAAATGGTTTACAAATTATGTTAATACACCTAGTAGGCTATACTTCATTAGTTCCAGGTGTTACGACATCGAGGTCACGTGACTAGTATCACGCCACGTCATTCTCGAACTTTCACGTCTTTTCCTTAAATCTCGTGATCTTTCCAGATATAGTGTAGTCTTTTATATATATAAGACGGTCACAACGTGACGGGACAACAGAGGTAATGAGTAATTGAATGTATGCGGATAAAATATTATTGGCCACGTGAGACGTGAGTCATAGCGTTGTTATAGAGCGACTGTTGAAATTAAGTGTATCGTAAAGTTGTATTCGGAAAGAATAAACCAGTTTTATTTAAGAAAGGACTTGTGTAGCTGGGGTTTCGTCGGAACGAATTTACGGAAAATTAACTAACGACTGGAGGCGTAACACAGATTTACAGTTGTGATATCGTAAGATGTTATATTGTGACTTTATTTTAGGCCTGTGTGAGGCGGTAATTAATTCTTTATGTTATTGTCATTAAGTGGGTAATGAGTCACAAAACAAATAATGAAAACATTTCAGAGGTGGGGGCACCAAAAGTGTATTTGCCCCCTGGTGCTGAGAACCCTTGCTACGCCACTGTCAAATACCACTATTTGAATAGACAGAAGTAGCCGAGGAGTTGGCAGTGGATGCTGTTGATTAAATGCCTCCCTTCTAGTCTATTAGGGACGGCTGTGACCTTTGTGTGAAAATTATGAAACAAACTAACAAACTTGATACTTCACAAGTTACTCGATCTTACGAACATCCGTAGTTTAATTTAGAGCAAAGTCACATGGGGCTATCTACTGTGTCTGCCGCGGGGAATCGAGCCCCTTATTGTAAAATCCGTAAACTTACCACTGTCTCACCGGGAACAAAATCCATAGATAGGGCGAGTATAACAACATGACTGGAATATTTTATGGCATACTTTCAATTGCAAAACAAGCTGTATCTATGAAAAAAAAAGTGTTAAACTGATATTTGATTCATTTATATTTATGTACATATATTATATAATCTGGAGTATAGCTCTTTGTTATTAAAGTACGTTTGGGATGAGATTTTGATATATGAAACTTTGCTAACAAAATTCATAATATTGCTCTTAGCCTAATAAATTTCAAAATTTAAACGTTAATCTGGAAATACGTTACTGGCTGATATATTGATAAAGGTCCATAAATTTAATATTTGTATACTATGAAGTTTCCATTCAATTCGCATAGAAAGAGTTTATTTGCCATTTACTAAGTTTTACTAGATTACACAGAACG
>NW_013666531.1:292803-314422 GCF_000517525.1 Limulus polyphemus | reverse complement strand
AACACTTGGAGTGAATATCTGTTGAAATAATAGCTTTTTAGTGTATATTTTTATGAATTTTTACATTTTGTATGTTGTTTTGATTGTTAGTGTCGTCGTTGTATATTGCCCCGAGCTTAGACTAAAACGTAACGTGCCTTCTTATTTTAAATAGTAAACTACCAACGAACTGTTAGGTCTTCTGTAGGATCACGGGCAAGGGAAGTATTCTCTATTTTTTTTCTTTGTGAGTGTCAGAAGTGTGGTTAGACTGAAAATAATATTAAAAATTTCATTATCAATTAAAAATTAGGTGTGTTTTACGCAGAGACATAACTCTTTTTTTTTTTTTATTCTTCCAAACGTACAAGTTACATGCGCATTTATTCTGGATGAAGGAGGCGGGGACATGCTATTCGGAATGAACCAATAAACACACTACTATATCACCTGATCATAAGCGTAGTGGTAACGGAAAAGGTTCATTGCCATTTCTAGTAGGGGGTATATCCAGATTTAGGGCTTGCGTCTAACGCAACATTAGTACAATTTTTTCTTAAAGCTGAATTTATTAGCTGTCTTGTATAACAGCCATAACGATAATAATTCGTTGTTCGTAAATAAATACTGTTTTTGACTAATAATTAGACGACTTTTTATCACGTTTGTTCGGTTTTGTAGCTTATTTCCGGGTACAACCAATCATACAAAGCGTCATGAATTGAAAAAATAGGGTCTTGGCTTACCATGATTCTACGAGTCAATATGTTTGTAAGTTGTAGGCTTTTATCATGTGTTCAGAAGAAATGGCAAACGCTGATATAATAAAGAGAAAATCGTACACAGGTTTGGGCGTGGATGTCCTAGAAAAGCCAACGAGGGCATCGTATCCGTATGCAGGTCAGACGAAGCGAGAAGACAACTCTGCAACTGGAAGTGAATTTACTTATACTTCAGAAGGTGTGCATTCTGAGTGTGGCTTACCAAAACCGTCGCTGCTTTCCAACATAGCTCATGGGTTTCAACTTTCCGAAAAAAAAAACATGCAGCAATATCAGATGAATCGAAATCGTCACGGTACTGGCAATGATAGTTTTTCCTTTTCTAAGCAGTCTGTTCTGAGTGCAATGGATCGCTTTGTGAAATCCGTAAAGAATATGGATGCGACAGTTCTTGTACCCTCACGTCTTAAGGACATGGATATTAACAGTGAAAGTACTGAGAAGCACCCACTTCCTATTGATCTACTCTTTAAAACTGATTTGTTTAGTTTCTACTCAATGTTACATGATGTCAAAAACGAATTATTGTGGGGACCGTCTTCGACTCGTGTATCAGATACATCAACCCGAATGATACAGATACGCTCTTCGTCTGCACTAGGCCTACAAAAACCCTTACAATTCGAAGAGAATAACATCGCACTCGGAAGCACAGGTTCTACGTCCGATACGGACAGCCTAGCAGATAGTGAAATGGATAGTATAGGCCTGTTATCTCACGACCAGAATGTGGGGACGGTAGGAGCCCAGACTGCTCGTTTAGCAAATTCTTTCCGTTATCACCTACAAGGATTACAAACTATTTTGAACCAGCTATCTGACTCTGCTGACTATTTGTCATCACGATATCAAGAAGAAGTTGGATCAGATGCTTCTGTATAATACTCTTTATGTAAAGGGTAGTATTTCACCGTTATTCACTTATTGTTAATATTCTTGTATTGTGGTAAACTTAGAATATCACTTAAATTAAAAGTCAGACGATGGATAATTTTGTTGCTGAATGTTTTACTCAAGTGTCAGTTTCAGATGTACTTTTAATTTAAACTAAAGATTATTCATTCAGTAAACGTAGAATATGAGTTAGTCAATAAAGATGAATTTTCAAGTGTTAGTATAAATTTTTAGATGCGTTAAGGATAAAACTTGATCAAGGTGATGAATACTGACGAACGCGGTTTATGTTTTAATTTAAACTAAAGATTATTCATTCAGTTATTTGTGTCTTATTATCTCAAAAAGTTTATTCACAAATAAACGTGAAAATATGTTATTCTGGGCCTGTAGTTAATTAGGATTAAAGGAATAAAATTATATGTTAAGTCATGTGAGCAAGATTAACGAAATAATTTATTCAATCAGGTCAGGAAAATATTGTTCAACTACAAGCTATGTCAGCTGGGTTAAAATATATGTAGTTATATGGCTTTAAAAAAAAAGAGAAAGAAATTGAATTTGGAAAAGTTGATAATTTCTTGACTTTCATACGTTTCAGCCGTGAGAGAGAAACTTATAGTTATACTCAGTAGGCCTACTTGTTTTATAGAAATGTTGAACCTAGAAGCGATGACAACTTATAAGTTATAACCAAAGAAGTAGACTTTTGTGCACAAAAGTGTATATGAAATAGAGAAGAAAAACAAACGGATAATTGTTATTGGTATGTCCTATCACCAGAGGCTGAGGAGAATTCAAGATAATTAGATATTAATAATAGAATGTTAATATCTAGAGAAGTAGTATTGTCATATTTTTAAGTGTTTGTTTAATTTCATTGGTTAAGCTGTGCAGTTTAGAAGTTATTCACTATTGATAAAGTCCTTAAACTAAATTGCCCTCTTTTATGTGTTTGGTGTTGATCGTCTTGCCGTTAGACATTTCATCAATCGCGAATGTAGTTTTATTTACTAAGGTCACATAATGAGCGTTAAAAATGGTATTCCACTTTAAAAATATTTTTATCTTTTTTAGACATGTTTTTTTTTCAGACAACTGTTTTAATTTTGTATTACGAACGGGGTTTTTACAGTACATAAAAAGTAAAACTTTTAGTGAATGTTATGATTTACTGAATTTAGAAAGGAGAAAGTTGTATCGTGTTGGATAAGCATTAGAATAGAAGCTGCATCATTAATGCTTTTGTCCCCCAGTGGCACAGTGGTATGTGTGTGAACTTATACCGCTAGAAACCGGGTCTCGATATCCGTGGTGGTCAAAGCACAGATAGCCCTTTATGTAGTTTTGTGCTTAATAAGAAACAACAACATTAATGCTTTTACTTTTAGAAGTATGTGTATAACTGTTATATTTCTCGTGATGCATTTGAAACTATTTTGAATGCTAGTTTAAGCTGTATAAATAAAAATGCACGGTAAGTTGTTTGAAGCCTCTCTCTCTCTTTATAAATATATATATATAAGTTCATTTGTACGTGAAATAAGACAGAAAGTGAACATCTATCTGAGTGATATATATCTTTGGCGTCTAGAAAAAATAGGAATAGGTGCTTTCTGGTACTGTATTTTTAAGCATGACTTATACATTTGTCGGTTTACTAAACTGGATTTATGCTAAGGCATACTATTTGGTACAAGTGAAAACATCTAACTATATGTAATTCATTGTGAGACTCGGGTTTCATGTACATCTTTAAAACAACTTGGCATATTTAATAAGAAAACTCATTCATTCGTTGTTTTATCATCAACATATTAATAGAGGTGTGTGTGTGTGTGTTAAGTTAAAAAAGTAAACTAATAATAAATTACAGACAGCAATGGCTGTATTTAGGACTTCACTGGTTACATTGACTGTATTCCATCAGTTTCAACATAGCCTCCATTATTGTTGTTTGCCATTCAAAATTATTATCAGCTTCTGATTTTCACTTTCTATTTGATTGTTGGTATAAGTTACAAATGTAGCATTGGCCATTTTGGAAGTAGCCCAGCCTTCTCAACTGTTATCCTGGTTTTTAAAAATTTAGCATAGAAAATGCTTTTGGTCCGTGACGTTCTTACAGTTGTAGCATATATTTACCTTCAGAACAACACAGTAAACCACTTGTTCACAACGAGCCAGCGACATGGAATCTACATAAAACAATACTACTATCAGTAAAACAGGTGTGTAATGTCGCTAATTTGGTGAAGTCTTTATCTACAGTAAATATTTGTTGGTCCTGCTGTCCTGCAGATTCTTTAAAAGTACCAACCAACATATTCACGTCTCTTTAGATTCCTCTTTACAAATGCTTAAGAAGTTATTCTACCTATACCACTTTCGTTATGAATTATTAATAAAAACATTAATTAATCACAAACATTAACTCTGTAAGTTGCACCCATAAGAAAATTATCATACAGTATTTTCATTAATTGTTTATGGATCAGTAAAACGTGTAAGCCACTATTTTCATTCATGCACATTAAACACTTCACTTTCAAAGAGTTTCTGTAATGCATTAATAAGGTGATTATGACCACGTGGCGATTGCACACCTTTGTAACACACTTTCATATTCTGTGGGTCCTTTTAAAGTAAGATGTTTACTTTTATTTTGCACAATAAGGTTTAAGAGGTTTGGATTGTTTGCTTAAAATGTGATCATATCTGTAAACGTTTCCATTCTGGTTTCCTAATGCATCTGTTTTGTGTGTACATTTGACTCAAATGTTCATCAAGTACATATTTGTATTCTAGTTCTTCATTCATAATGACCAAGCATTGACATTTGTAATCATAAAATAGTATAAACCTGTATGGATATTCTCCTACAAGATACTTTAAAAAAGGAAAAGTTCAAATATGTAACAAAAAAGAAACACATTCAGAACCACAAGGCCATAATAAGAAAGGTAGTGGTAGAATATTATTCCTTTGGTGATGGCCTTCTTTTTGCTTTGCGTATTTCACTGCTAAGTTCTTGTATTTCAGAATTTTAATTTTAAAACCTTTAATTAAATATATATGAATTTATATACATATCACAAAAACATTGAAATTTGAACAACTAATAGCAATAGATAATTGCTTTCTAAATAATAGACAAAACTTCAAAAATACATTTCACAAATGAAACAATATATCAAATTTGATATATGATGAGGTGGGATATTTATCCTTACATTACCTTCCAATTTGACTTTAGTATCGGGTATATGGACTTAGAACCAACCAAAGTTGGCCAAATCTCGAGATTATATTATTGGATTTACAACCGAAAATATTGTTAACAGCAAGGATACCCAACTGATGAAACATTTAATATTTAAAGTAAGAACGTGATAAAAGTATATTTTATTAGCTATACTCATCACAGAGTTGGATATTAGTCTTGATGTAAGTAGGTACCTTTCTTTGGTCAGAATTTAATATTAGTTACCCAGACAAACCAAGTTCCATGCTTAAAATATAACTAATGTTTAAATACTTTCAAGGTTTTATAAACCTTTCTACAAAGTATATATCATGTTTTTATAGGCCTGTTTTCCAACACAATAGCATTTTTATCATTCTTATTTCTTGAGGTTAGTGGCAAATATTACGAAAATTAATTATTTCGTAAACAGCACATCGTGGTTTTAGAGGCTGCATGCAAGAACTTCCTCTATTTATGACTTATACGATTGGTTACCAAGTGTCTGCTGATAAATAGTAAAATAACAGTTATGTATTATTATTTTCAGTGGTTAAGGTGATGATGAGCCCAGCTATGAAAGTTGCTAGGGTCAGCTGTAATAACATGAAAGGATTAATTGTGAATTTTTCTTTTCTTCACCAAAGAAAAGGAAGAATCCATGAATGACGTAGAGGCCTAATACCCTCTCTCTCTTTGTTGTTAATCCATCTACAGAAACCTAGTTTTGCCAAATTCACGGCTTATAGATACTGCTTGGGAGAACAGACAAAAGAACTATAAGTCTCTTATAGCGATGGAATGCAAACACTGTGCGTTCTTTATTTTCTTCCCTGAAGTTACACAGTTTAGCGACGAAAAGAAAAAAAATCACTTAATTTACCAGCTTAGTCCTTTGAACAATTACAAATAATGGATTATTCAAGTACTTTAAGTATTTTCGGTTATCTATTAGTGATAAGTAAAGGACTTTATATCAAATCCTACAAGTTTTATAGGATAATTGAAAGTTTATTGAAAAACTGCAATGAGGAACATAAATAAGATTATATACTCGGAAACTGATATTCACCGGGTAAAACTGTAATTGTGCTCTCCCCCCCCCCCCCAAAAAAAAAGAACAAAAACACACACACTATTAGGTGGATCTAAGAGAATGGGCGTGGTGAACATTTTACCTTGTCATGTAAAGTCATCATCCAAGGTCGTACAACACTTGGTTGTCATCAAAACTGATGGCGACTTTCTTCTCTAACATACAGTATATAGTTAATAAAATGTTGTACTGGATAGTTTACATTTTAAAGTTTTCCAAAAGAAGTGACCTAGTAAGTTAGACACCGCTTTTCCTCCCCGCTCCATAATTCCACAGGAACCACTGATTATTCTATAATGTACTTTGTAAATTCAAGTACTCCTTTCCCTCTTGGGTTAGGCTTGTCATGATACGAACATAGTTTTCGCGTGTGAAAACTTATCAACAGGTTTTTGTTTATCTTTTATTGTTTTTATTTTGTTATGAACCTCCTAGACTGAACATATATACTTTTTCAATTCCAGAGTGTGAAAGAGATGGCGTCCCTTTATATTTCGTTATCTGAAAACTATAAATAAAAGGGGGGGGGAACACTCAAAGAAGGTCTGTGATTGGATCAAAACCTGCAGGGACAGTAGTACCAGTAACTCGGTTTCTTTCCCGCGTTTGCTAGGGCTTTAGATACTATGTTTCATCAATTATATATTAGAAGGAATTTTCAAATTTGGCGTGAGTTTTAGAATATGCCAACCTGGCTTTTATTAATGTTAATACTATTATCTGCGTTAAATATATGTTTACGTGAAACTAAGCATCCCCCTAGCGGTATTGAAAATGCATTGATGACACAGTAGTTTTGAATATTCAGATATTAAGGCTTACTAAATTGTGTAATATAGATACTGTTAGTATCAGCGGGTTTAATATGGACTAAAATAATATAATTTTTTTTAAGTGGCAGTGGTGTAGTATTAGATTGTAAAAAAATGTGTCTGGACAGGAGATTAGAGCAACGTCTCAAAACATTATTTTAAATAAATAGTTTTTAAGTGAAATGTTTGGAAGGACCGTTTCTTTATTCATTGTTCTCGTCACATTTCATTGGTTTACGTAAAGTTAGTTAATACTTTTTTTATTTTATCAGTAATTAGAATACATTGGAAATTTAAAAATATATATACGAGA
Organism: Limulus polyphemus; assembly: GCF_000517525.1. Classification (NCBI taxonomy): domain Eukaryota; kingdom Metazoa; phylum Arthropoda; class Merostomata; order Xiphosura; family Limulidae; genus Limulus; species Limulus polyphemus. Next base: position 307,302 of record NW_013666531.1, on the reverse strand, counting down.
GAGCGACCAAACTTGCGATAAAAAGTGTCTGGACATCACTGTCTATCGATTCAGAAAATATTACAAATAATATTTCATTTTAGAAACTTTGCCAGTTCGGGTGTTCAGAGCGATTGAAATTTAGAGATATTTAACAAAATAAATAATTATGGTATTCGGTTGAAGAAAAAGAAGTGTGTTAACTCGGCGAATTTTGTGTGTCGTCAACTAATATTTTAACATAACGATGATATTGATCAGTAGGTCAGTTATATAAAGTGTTAATGAGATGATTGATATATATACACTTCATTCGTAACGACTACTCGTCTTGTTTGGTTTAGCGGTAGAGCTACACGTCCCTAAGTGGCACAGCGGTATGACTCCGGACGTACAACGCTAGAAAGCGGGTTCAGATACCCGTGGTGGGCAGAGTATAGGTAGCCCATTGTGTATCTTTGTGCTTAATTTCAAATAAACGAACAAGAGCTACACAACTGGCTGTCTGCCCTGTGGGGGAATCGATCCCCGGTTGTAGCATTATAAGCTTAACTTAAGCTTGTCACTGGGAGAATATTCGTCATTCAAAGCTTTATGGTCATAAATGAATTACTTATTTTTTAAACTCGTTTTTAAGAAGACGAACGGTTCATGTTAGAATACCGCTCTAATCAGCACTGAGACGAACTGATTCTCAATCAAAGCTAGCTAAATTTAATATATTTTTCAAAAGCTTTTATTGAAGATCAAATTTAAATAAAAAAAGATTATTAAAAAGTGATAGTATATGATTTTAAAATAGTGTTTTTATATTATCAACGCGGAAACAGCTGTTAAGAAAAACTGGGACGAAACATCTAAAAATAGACTAAACTTATAACCTATAAAAATACGCATGACGTAAAAATAGCAAGCGTTCAAGTTGTAATAATGGTTAATAGTGCAGACCATATTTAAAAAAATGGCTCGAATTAAAAGTTAGTATCTTGAATCTCCAGATTTTTTTTGGGGGGGGGGCATTTCTATTTATGGTACAACGTGCTTAGATAGCTTGCATATAACTGCACGTGTTATGATGAGAACTCTATGATAAACAAGTTATGTTGAAATAAATGTTCATGCAAGTTGTCAAAATAAAACTGAATACTCATTACTTGAAGTTTGTACGTACATAACAATTATAGTATGTAATTCCCGTTTGAATAACTATTTTGTACTTTATTATATAAGGTAAACGAACTGTCATTGAAATCCTTCAATTTAAGTACAGTTTCGAACTATCTATAGGAGTATGTAAGTATGAACAAACAACCACAGCCTGCTGAAGCATATTTGGTTGCATCAGCGTATGAGAAAATATGTAGTATTTCTTTGGCCAGGAAATTATTGTACAGTATAGCGTTCGCGTGGTATGAACGGTACGGCACGGTACTTGCCCATTTAAATTACACCGAGAAAAAGGATCGTTGGCCGTTCGTTACGGTTGAATATTTTATAGTTGTGCTAATGATATTTGTTTTGCTGTTAACCTGCAAGAAGTAAAGGTGACACGTGCAATTATTGTTTATTTCTGGTTCAAAAGAGGATTCATTCGAACCTTACATTGGCAACGCTCGTATAGGGGAATAACTTTGGAAACATAACTGTCTTCAAAAGCAGAACGAGAACTATGGCTGAAAACGAGATTTGGATACGAAATCAAATCATCGTGGTAAATTGTGTTACGGCTTTCGACGTGTAGCTAGCTACATTGTGGTTTAACACAGGTAAGAATTGTCTTCATATGGAAAGTTCATTGACATATATTTAAATCTATATAATAATATAGTTACGTAGAGGTGTTTCAAGAAACAACGTAGAAAGTTGACGTATGTTGTACCGATACAGCAATCGCATTTTCACGAGATACCTCTTGTAAGCCAAAGAAATTGTACCTGCTGAACAAGTCTACTTCATTTCTTTTTACCCTAAAAAAATATCATTCTTAGCACTCATGCAGTAACGGAGGCAAACATGTAAATAAGTTCTTAACTTGAATATGAACTAGTCTATATATGACACGCATTTTTGTGGAGGCATGTGAAACATTGGCTGATATAATAAATACTTTAACGGTCAAGAAAGATGACCTTCTGGAAGGAAATGTTGCGGATAAAACGAGAAAATTAAGAATTTTAAAACTAAGAACAGAAAGTTGTCTTTTATTGTACCCAAGGTTGTGTATTTTTATTCTAGGTTCATTAATTCGTAATGACTTTTTCAGATGAATTGTCATTTACCTTTAGCTAGTAGGGTGATTTTTGGTGAAGTCACACAGGCCCAAAATATACATATATTATTAAACCATAATTGTTTAAAGAAATACTTGATTGTGCTACAAATATTCGTCTAATGCGTGAAAAAATAAAATCTCAGTCGTATTACAAATACAAAAAAAAAATTATTAAGCGTATTAAAAGACACGAATTGCTTGGGGTCATATGAAAGTAGCATGGTGATCAGTGGTTAACGTGAATATGCCTTTTAATTAACCTTATATAGGTGGTAAGAAATTATCTATAATACTTCTTCCCACGTTTCCATAGAAGTATGGAAACAAAATCTCACACATCAGTTACTTGTTTGGAGAAGTTAGGGTTACCTATTGTTCAAAAATAAATTTATAAAATCTTAAACTATTATTGCTTATGTATAAATAACGCTTGGATATAAACAGCTAAGTATTCGTCAGAATACGCTTTTTTTTCCCTGTTCATCATGCTGTTGACAAAAGAGATTGAGTTGGCCAAAATATACATTTTTTGGGGAATGGAATATTTTATGTTTCTTTGTTCATTTTGTATTATTAGGTAACATTTAAACCAATGGAAGTTTGTTAACCATAACTCTAAATATTTTTAAAATAAATAATCAAATTTTATTATGTTTTATTGTCTCTTTTTTTTTGCGTTATAGGAAACATCTGTATTAACTGTTATTGAACTTATACTTGAAGTTATGTAATATTTGTTTATAGTGTCTAATTTGAACACTTGTTTGCAGAATACTGTTTTATGAACTTATGAAGGTAGTATTCAAGATTTTGACTAACCTACAATTTCATACTTGGGATGAAATGTTTATGTTTTATTATCTAATGTTAAAAAAAATATGAATGAAAGCTGTGGTCAAAGATGCGTTATAAAGGAATTTTCTGAAAGAACAACTTGTATGTTCCATCTTACTTGTTCTTTACAAAAGAAATTATTCTGTTTTTGTGAGCATGTCTTAGACAGTATTACTGAATGTCTATTGGTCATTCCAAATGTGTATGTTGGTATACTGTTGACTGTACTTTCAATTTCTTATGATTAATTTGAAAAGTTTTAAGTTTTCATTTATATGCATTCCAAATTAAACTTGTAAAGTAATAAGTATTTACAGGGATAATATTACACAGACACCACTGTAATATGGTATTGTGTAAACGAAACCCTTCAAACACATTTCAGTATAAATTATTGTGAAGGTTGTCCAGAACATTCTAAAGTATTTTGTGGTTTTAATTATCATCACTTTAGTCATTGAATTACATCAGCATATTCTTGAAAGACTTTTTAAAACATAAGTTTATATTTTTTGTGATATCAGTTTGCGGGTGTATCTTATTGTATTGGACAGACTTTTATTTAATTATATGAGAATCATGTAATAAGCTTGACACATCAATTTTAACTTTACATATATTAATTTTTGTAGAAATTCTTCTAAGATTGGATATATGTAACATTAAAACTTCATGAAATGTGATAGTTACAGATAAGATGATGATTTTAAGAACTTTGCAGTATATGCAGGGATACAGATACAACTGTATATGTGGTTGAATTTGACAAATATGCAGAAACTTATTAAAAAATAAGGAAAAATTATATATGCAAATTGCTTGGTTTACCTTTAAAAGTATGTCCATGAAGTATAGGTGATTTATTATTTGAGATTGGGAGATTATTCACTTAAATTTTTATTGTTGGAAAACAAGGTTTGTTGAAATTAGCTTATATGACACTATTCCAGCATTATTTTTAGGATTTTTTTTGTTTATTATCAATTTTCTTCTTAAGATGTATTGTAAAATCTGGGAACAGTGAATAATATAGGTTTCTATGCATAAAGAGCAAGGGAGGAAGTAATAAATTCAGTAGCATATAATCATGTATAAAGTTAAAAGTTCTAGGATTGTTCTGTGATCTTTCATGAATACTAATGGAGAATATTGTAATTACTTATAAAGACTAAATAACAGGTAACATTTTCTGTTTAAATAATTGTTGTAGAATCTCACTAAAAATTTACAATGAAATCTTGTCTTTGAATTGTTTTATTCTTAATAAGTCTTCGGAAATCAGTAAATACATTTGTTTTAATAACACCACTCATATGTAAAGTATATATATATACACATACACAAAGATATGATTTAAATAGAAATTGATATATATACCTTTTGTGATATTTTCCCCTTCAAATTGGACAAGTTTTTACATAAAAACAAAACATTCGTTCTGGAATATTACATAGTTTGCTTAATTCTGTTGATTAGATGACACTAAATCTTGTACAGTTAAAGGATTATAAAGAAATGCTAAGAGCATTGTGAACAAAATATAATGTCTGATGTCATATTATAAGTTTACCTCATATTCTGTTGTTAAATGTTCCAAGGGTTCTCTGTCAAAAAAAAGAGTCACCAATACACCGTTGAACACCAATTTTTTTGAATTAACAGATCTGGAGACATTTGTTGATTATAAATTATTAGCTGAAACTTGTTTTACAGTAATTCATGTATTTAATTTAGTATATAAATGATTCACAGACATATTAATTTTTTGTTTGTCGTATCTTCCTTTAACAAAAGTATTTTTACTATTCCAGCTCTTTTGCATAAATCTATGCTTATACCTACATATTTCTTTAAGTTACATCACATATTTTATTTTGTCATTTGATTCAGATTTTTTACACCTTGAGAACTGTCTTCCTTTTCACCTTGTATTATTTACCTTAGGTTAAGACAGTAGTGCTTTAATATACTTTATTGTAACTTTTAAAATGGTTAGTAATCATTTTTGTGATCTATGTCAGAGTGAATCTTATTCCTTTAATTATAATTATGTTTTTGTTGTGACACATCATTTTGTTTCTGTCCTTCTGAATGCCATTTTATGGTCCTACTTTTCACTAATCTACTTTGATAGTATTTTAAGTCTATGGTTGCATTTCCCCTTGAAATACATAGCTAACTAAGCAAAATTATTAACATTTTGAAAAGATGAACTAAAAGAAGTTTTTTCTTACATACACAAGAAAGATAAAAGAAATATATACCATTTGTATCAAAAATTGAATTATTCTTCTAGTTACACTAGAAAAGTTTATAATTGTAGTTTAAATTACAAATGATACATATTCTATGATAAATATGCATGCTTCAAACATTTAAATTTCCAACTTTTTTTTTACATTATTGCCCTTAAAAAATCAAAGTTGGCCTTATTAACCTTCCGATAAGAGGAGTTTGAAATGATCATTTCTAACCATAACTTGACATAGCTCATTTGACAAACAGTTGGTCATACAAGTTTTTGTTAGTACACATTTTAATATGTTTCACATATCAAAGCATACCTGATCGACAATGAAAATATAACTTAAAAAAAATTAATTTACATATCTTAAGACTAGAAGAGCAAATATTAGGCCTAGATGGGAAAAGACCGAAGATGGAGAAATGTTTTATTAATTTTTTTACTATAATAAAGAAGAAACGTCTTTTCAGATGGATCCATTAATTCACAAGAATATTTAATTATTCCAAAGTTAATTTCTTTCACTCAAAAGATTTCGAATGGTAACAGGGAAATATAAATTATGTATGTATCGATAATGCTGCCTTTAAGTATACTTGCAAACCCTCAGTCTTATTTTTCTAGTTTGTTTTTAAGAAATATTGTTTCATACTTATTAAAATTAATGTTCATTTTCCCTAATAAAATAATTTTGAACATTTTGGAAACTTTTTATTCCTTCAAATAATAGCTTGTTTATCACCATTAAAAATTACATTAACGAATTCAGTAAGTGAAATAAAAAAATGTAAAGGTCCATAAGTACTTTGAGAAAGAAAAGAAACAGTTAAAAATACAAATGGACAAAGTAACACTTAAATTATATGCTAAACTTATTGGCATTTTATAGATGACACAGCGTGTGTAGCAACTTTTGATTTATCATTCATTTAAAAAAATGTACTAACATACAGCTAACAGATGACGAAGAGCACTTAACCCTCGGAACAACAGGACTGACGACGGTTTGTGATGAATTTCACTCTCAAAAAATGTACGTGCTGCACGTGAAACAAGTCACGTATTTGTTTGCAGGTTATGTGGATAAAAATAAGAAGTCAGTAATTTTGGTTTGTGTCACATCTGCCTATCTGGTACCCCCTGTTCATAGACCTGCTTACCCTCACCGCAGGCCTTAGTTAGAGAAGGATGGAACGACACAGAAAAGGAAAAATATAATTAAAACGACAAGCACGTACCTTCCTCCTCCTTTTGGAATGTGCATACGTTGATCGACATTTGCGTGTACTTGCATCTATGAAACCATCCAATTCTTTTGCCCTTCTTGTTCCTCCTTCATGAGATCAGATACCAAGGTATCTTCCCAACTAAACTTGCTGGCATATTTAATTTGTTAACCCTAGGAGACTCGTGATATAACAAGAGAATTGTTATGGGGCTCCCGATAAAAGACTTGGGCTTTGAATCCATGAAAAGTATGAATTAGACAGAGCGACTTCTGGTGTCTCTTGTGCAAGATCCCATGCTCTGAAATGAACAGTTGGATTGAACATCTGAGCAAACAGTATATAATGAAAGGAGTGGGTGAATGGCCTTCTTTTTTTAGCGATGTTTTTGCTTTATATTCTACTTTATTTACTCCATAGTTTGATTTTAAAATCGTGAAATAGTTTGAGCTACTACAACATTTTACCATATTTATGGACAAGTTAACAATCTCAAAATAAACAGCACACGAGGAAAAAAGTTGGTGATGGGTCTTTTAGGGGAGGGGGGGATCCTGTCTTTAGAGTTATACACAAGTTAATTTTCTAACAATTTTGCTAAAACATCGAAAAATGTAACTATTTTACATTATTTTTACAGAAAGTTAAAATAATATCTCGATTAATATGACATTGATTATTTGAAAATAGTGTTGAGGTCACGTAGAAGATCCTACCATAAAGTAATAACTCTAGTGTTTCATGGAGTTGGGCTGTTTTCATTACCGGCATATAAGAACTGGCCGTTGCTTTATATTCTAATTTATTTATTCTATGGTTTAATTTTAAAAGCTGTTAAATAATTTCCAGTACGACAACAATTTACCGGATTTATGGACAAGGTAACAGTGTTATTAAAAACTATAAAGTTTATGGGAAATTTGGCCATTTCTCTTTAAGTTTGGTATGTACTACAAATAGGTCAGTATCTGATAAATATAACATATGTGTCGGTTGGTAATGTAAATAGAAAGTAATAAATTTAAGTCAACCAAATTTATTTATCCTACGGATAGATACTTACGATGTTTTAATCTGTTTTCCACACTAGTGTTTTTGTTGTTTGACAATAACAATGTAACAAAATATTATTGTAATTACAGTGTAATTGATGTTACTTTAATCTCAGCAATAAATCCGTTATTACAGTTATTAAAGAATACATTATAAGCAATGCTAAATTTTTTTGTCGGAAAAACAAATAACGACAAAAATCATTTTAGGGAGAATATTATGTTTTTTACGCATGTATTTACATGGAAAGTATACTTGATACATTGCATTTTCTTTCTTTTTTCTTGGGATGTTTTGATGCAACTCATCTTCTTGCGTTCAATAATAAAGTTTCTGTCCTTGTTTATACAGTTTAAGGACACAAATCTATGTCAAGGTGATTGCTAAATAGAGCGTAAAGTCAGGAGGTGGAATTGGAACTTTCAACCTGAACAGCATATTGTGCTCACTTAAGCTAAACAAACAGGTCAGAGACGCCTAGGTTTCTGATATAGCCATCCCTAATTCTGACTAATGACCAGAGGGAAAGTAACCAGTCAGCAGCATCCAGTACCACAGCAGCTTTGTTTAGCTTTAATTGTTGCAGCTCAGATATGGTAACTTAATCCAAACTGATTGAAAGACATTTCTTTTTATTTTGGAAATGTTTAAAACGACGCCTAAGAAACAATGATTTAGATTCGATGACGAGGAACCCACTTTGAGACTAATAATGGTTGGAGACGGCTTGAATGGGTACTTGATGATGACAAAACCTTGTCGAAACGTTGTACATTTGTTGTTATGTTAAACTTATATTAAAGTTTTTCTTCATTACCCATTCAAGCCGTCTCCAACCGTTATTATTTTCTGTTCATTAGCCTGATTTATCAAAAATTCAATTTATTACTGTATTAACAATAAGGCAAAATACATTAATAATTTCTTTAAGTTTAAATATTATTTTATGAATGAACCGATTTTGAAAGTCTAACGTTATTTAAAATAAGAGTGAAAAGAAAATCGTTATATTACTGTTTAGTTAATTATTGTTCATACCACAATAGTATATAAACTTTAATCTTACATACCACGATATACTCTTATAAGTTTATAACCTGTATTGTTTTGTATATCGCAAACAAAAGCTTTGATTGCACGGATAGATATACACTCGAGATGAGGAAACGAACGATATGTAGGTTAATAACACTAATGCATAAACCTCATGCACCAGTGATTTAGGGAACGAACTTTCGGTGTTAGGTTATATAAAATCGAAAGTTGTTGGTTCAACAAATCTTTCTCCTAAGCCTAGTTACTCATCTATTAAATTGCCATATTATGAAGTGTGCAAGATGTAATATCTGGTACACAGTTGTAAAACCAAAATGTGGACTTCTTTCTATGTCACTGAATATGGAGGTTGCTGAAGTTAAATATAGTACCTCTTGACATATATTCAACAGAGGACTGCAGTAGACAGCAGTGTACAGGTAAGAAGGTATACAGGTGTGTGTGTACGTGTGCTAGTGCACGTACTGAGCTATGCCTTCCTCCGGGGGTCATATAAATAAGCTTTAGGGTTATGTTGACGTTACCAAACTATAGCCCAGTGCGTAAGAGAAACATTTATATAAAAAACTGTAGGTTGGGTGTTAAAGAAGGCAATCAAATAAAGTAGTATAAATCGAAATTGCACACCCTTCATCATCGCAGGATTTCTTTATGTTTTCTTAAATCTACCTATATTCTCACAAAAATAAATCTGTATGTCAACAACAACAAAGAACTATTAAGAAATGATACCAAAATAAGGTGATATAATTAAAAACTTCACTTTTTTGGGGGGGTTTGTTAGGGATTTCGTTATCCATCAATTACTCAAATTAAAAGCTTCTGTTTTCTTTAAACAAGTGTTATTTGGTGTTAAGAGCGGAAGATGATATTATCGATGACTTATTACGGTTTTTACAACTAATCTTGGACTATTAAACCACGCGATAATATTCTAGAAGCTCCTTGTTTTGCTTCATAAGAAAACTGGCTTGTGTTTACAAATCCTTCATCTTCTTGTAACTTTGAAAAGGGGTAATAATGGTATTTTTGACTGTTATAACAATAAAATAAGCTAAAAGTTGAGCGTTCACGAAAGTTCCTAATTATTTTCTTGATATCCAATATACAGATTGTCTTATCTAACAAAAAATTATAATCAAGGCGACGAAAAACATCGTTCATAAAGTAAAGTCAAAAGATAATTTCAGTTTTTCCCTTCAAATTCAATATAAAATGAAACATGAGGGGATTCTCAATAGCCATGGCACTTAATTCTTTTAGGCAGGATTAGAGTAAATTAATCTATGCGACCTTTGTTTCCCTTTTTATTAGCTATGTTTTGTGCGCCAGCAATACCAAGCGTGGGGCGTGCGTATACCCGATTCGATTTTATTACTTATCAGGATCTATACCAACCAACCCTAAAATTTAATTTGTTTTAGGCAGGAGTAGAGTAAATTAATCTATGAGACCTTGGGCGTGGTCAAATATATTAATCGAAAGGTTTTGACCTCCTGAGTCCAAAACTGTAATTAGATCTCAAATCTGTCAAGAGATGACAGAGCTATGAGCTAAAGGTTTGTACTAAAAAAAACACAACTCCTTGCCGTTCTATGAGCCGCGGTTAAAAATATTGTTATATATTATAATTTTTAGCCGCAGCTGATAGAACGGCTTTGAGTTTTTTTCAAGTACAAACTTTTAGCTCGTAGCTCTGTCATATCTTGACCGACTTGAGATCTAATTACAGTTTTGGACTCGGGAGGTGAAACCCTTTCGATTGATGTATCATAAATTAAGTTATTCTAATCCTGCCTAAAACAATTTAAGTTTGAGGGTAGGCTGGTAGAGATCCTAATGAGTAATAAAGTCGAATCGGCTATACGCACGCCCCACGCTTGGTATTGCTGGGGCACAAAAATAAGCTAATAAAAACCCAAAAAGTGTCTTAATTTATACTAATCCTGCCGTGGCTATTGAGAATTCCCTCTTGTTTTAAATAATAAGTAGGCAAACAACGATTTATAAGCATAATAAAGTGATTTATTTATGGTAGAAGTAGAACATATTACATCATACCTGAAGAAGACAGACCAATCTTCTGCCGAAATATGTATTCCACAATAATTTTGAGTTGCGACAACTTAAACGTTGTTTACTGGATTTATTGATCATGTCATAAAATTATTTGAAGAAAACCATAACACCTTGTCATATTTCTTTATGAAGTACTTTCCCAAGACGCACTCTTTCTGCTTATGTCTCACAAATCATGACATGATGGTTTCAAAGAAATTATGTACATGATCATACTCGTTTTACATCATTAATTTTTATGGTTTCTACGACAGCATTCCGAGCCTCATACTTATAATTAAGATTTTAGCATCCACGTGTGTTTCTACAGCCTTGAGTACATTTATAATTCTTTAATAATTCAGTTTTTGTTCAAAATGGTGCTCATACTCTTTTCGTATTACTCTATATTTTCTGGTCACATTTTTCTATCTAATACCTAACTTTCTCATTATTTATATTTTTTATAAAGCACCATTATAAACTTCTGTAAATATGCTTGATTTTTTCACCCTCTCAATGTTTTGTCACATCTTTTCGAAGCAAACCTCCATAACGGGTTAAGCGACCTTCAAAATGTTCTCGATATCTGAGCGACTAATGCAACCTGTAATGATTTTGATTTGTAAATTTGTTACGTGTTGGACTTTCAACGGGATTCTTTTGAGATTTACTTAACTTCTGAAGAACCACAGACGTGCCATGAATCAATAATTTGCTAAGTAAAGGTATGCAAGATAGTAAACAGTAGTAACAAACTTACTCAAGCTGTTCTAGTTAAACGAACGAAAACAAATACTTCGCTTACACTAACCACATTTTCAGCTACGCATAGTCTCACTCGACTATGCATATTGTTGTCACTGAAGAAATAAAACTTAAAGCGTCATTCTTCGTCTGTGGCTAAGCCTAAAAACAATGTGAAAGAAGCTAATAACAATAGGCCAACTTAACCCTAAATACTTACTGAAAAATATTATGTTACTTTACTAAAATACTTTGGGCTTATCTAATACTGTCTGTTCTCTAAATCACCTTCGCTTTTTTAACAATTTCTTTCAATAATTTACTATAAGTTTAATATTCTTAATGATTTATCTTAGGCCTTGCCCAGCAGTATTTTCTTCATAAAATATTAGTATAAGAAGTGTGGGTTAAAAGTTTGCATTTTAATTCCGCAAAACGTTTAAAAATGTTGTTTATTTATTATTATTTTGAACATTTGTGGATATTTTAAAATAAAATAAATATACAATACTTGTTGTTCCATAGTAGTTAATTTGTATAAAACCTATACGTGTGGCTAGATAGGAGACCACAGTTTTGTTATATGTTGAGTTGAAAATATTGAGAATCTTTACATCAAAAAGTTTCATCAAATTTCAATGTTATGCTAATTTATGCAAATTTATGCTAATACATAATAGTTGCTGAACACACCGACTGAAAAAGTATTCTTAAAAATAAATTATTCATTTTTAGGCTTCTTACAGTACATCTGAAGTAATCCACTGAAGTGAGTGGAGTATTTCATAAATTCTGAAAGAACGAATGACTGCGATGAACGTAACGTAATATGGTTGATCTATGAAAGAATATCACGTTTTCTACTTGCTTTAATGATAAAGATTTTAAACAAGAGGGAACTCTCAATAGCCGCGTCACTTGAAATTCTTTTAGGTAAAATTGGAGTAACTTATGAGACTTTCTTTCCATTTTATTAGCTATATTTTTGTGCGCCAGCAATACCAAGCACGCGTATACCCAATTCAATTTTATTACTCATCAGAATCTCTACTAGCCTACCGTCAAATTGAAATTATTTTAGGCAGGATTAGAGTAAATTAATCTATGAGATCTTGGATGTGGTAAAACAATCAATCTAAAGGGTTTGACCTCCTGAGTACAAAACTCCTAAGATATATAAGTAATTTAGTTTCTGTGCTGTAATAATGCAACACGTAGTTCAGAAAGTCGCTAAGATCATCTTATTCTAGTTGCTTCGTTTCTTTGTTCTTTGTAGCAGGTTCGGCCCGGCATGGCCAGGTGGTTAGGGCGCTCGACTTGCAATCTGAGGGTCGCGGGTTCGAATCCCCGTCACACCAAACACCCTTTCAGCCGTGGGGGCGTTATTATGTGACGGTCAATCCCACTATTCGTTGGTAAAAGAGTAGCCCAAGAGTTGGCGGTGAGTGGTGATGACTAGCTGCCTTCCCTCTAGTCTTACACTGCTAAATTAGGGACAGCTAGCGCAGATAGCCCTCGTGTAGCTTTGCATGAAATTCAAAACAAACAAACTCTGTAGTAGGTGGTGTGACTCCTACCAGAGAGGATATTGCAGTAATGTACAGTAATATACCAGGCTAAAATAATTTACACTGTATTATCCTTTGCTGGCCGCTTATGACATTAACTGAATGTAATAGCCAACCAATGTTCTGAGGGAACAAATGTCACGAGTTGACTGGACAAAGAAAGCGAGTTTGCCTGTTAAATTCCGGCGCAGTTGCTTTAGCCACCTTTACTGAGTCTATCCCGAGAGAGATAAATCTGTATAAGTAAGCACAATCTAGTATAAGCTACTTGTTTTTCTTGTGCGTGTGTACGTTGAGTTTTCTTTTTTCTATGTTATAATAAAGATCGTTGTAATTTTTTTCAACTTTGTCCAGTCTCATTATTTTACACACACTAGGAAGATTCAATTACTTTATCTGATCAGAATCATTCTACTTATTTCTATAACGAATCTGTAGTTAATTGCGGATCCATCTATCTGGTACTTGTCGGGAAATCAGTAGTTTTTATCTGAAAATACCACATAGTTAGTTCTTTTGGACGCAACGTTACAAATGGCGTTCAGAAAACGTTCACAAGATATTTTAATACACTAAGTAGAGAACTTTCGGTGTTAGTGATTGAAAACAACTCTGAATTTCAAAAACAACGCCATTGAATTCTGTGGAGAAAGATGTGCTTTACACAACAGGCATTTGCCTAAATCTTATAAATTAATATTTTGAGGATACAGTTTGTAGTAAATAACAAAAAACTGTTATTTAATTACAATTTCATAAAATTATTTTAATATTTTAGATATTTTACTCAATATAGATCCCATTTTATGTTTTTTTTAAAAAGTTTACATTTATTTACTTGATAAAAAATTTATGTTGTGCTAGTACGGACTTTGAAATAATTTACTAACGAAAACATTATGTAGTATTATTACACCCTGAAGTGGGCCCGGCATGGCCAGGTGGCTAGGGCGCTCGATGGTCACGGGTTCGAATCCTCGTTGCACCAAACATGCTCGCTCTTTCATCCGTGGGGGCGTTATAATGTGACGGTGAATCCCACTATTCGTTGTTAAAAGAGTTGGCGGTGGGTTGTGATGACTAGCTGCCTTCCCTCTAGTCTTACACTGCTAAATTAGGGACGGCTAGCCCTCGTGTAGCTTTGCGCTAAATTCAAACAAACTTTCTTTTATGTATTTTGTACTAACTACAAGATACCTTTGTTTACTTTATCAGTTTGTTTGTTATTGAGGGAGAAATTGGGAAAGAAACACGTACATGGAAATACAATGTTATTCCTGTAAACTGCAGAAAGCACATCTATACCCAGTGTAAAACACAGAAAGAGTACGTAGGGATGTGAAACGTTATATTTTCACTAGAACCTCAGTCGCCAAAGAGACACACCAGAACTGCTGCTTCACCACCAGAGACATCAGAACTGCTGCTTCACCACCAGAGACATCAGAACTGCTGCTCCAC
>NW_013666531.1:287486-292116 GCF_000517525.1 Limulus polyphemus | reverse complement strand
CCTAACCTTTCTACGTGGACCTAACTTTTCCACGTGGACCTAACCTTTCTACGTGGCATATGTTAAATGAATTAGGTAGTATGACTTTCAATAACACAAGTTTCTTCTTTGGAAATTTTATCTATTTGAAAAGAGCAAATCAATAGCATAATTTTACGTGGTGTACGCGATTGGACTAAACAATTGTAAGTTTAATTATGCAAATATTGTGCTCGTCTCATATTTTCATAATAACAAGTCTTATAATTTATAGTAATTTTATTAGTCACTATCTAATTCAAGAGCTTGTATCTATACTACAGTCTTTACTCGTATATTATCAAAGTTTAACATAAAGTTAAATTTGATGGTACATTTTTAACATTACACTTAGTGCTATATAGGTCCATAATGTTCCGACTGCAACTATAATTGTGTACTTTGGTCAAATCCAAAAGTAATTTCGATACTTAGAACGCCTGTTAAAACTGAATAAACGTAAATACATCACTTAACACAAAGCAGAACAATTTCGTGTGAAACATTAACGTTTCTTCCTTCGGCCAGACAACTGTAGACCAAGAGTTGGCGGTGTGTGTTGTTGTCTATATTCCTTCCTTTTAGCACAATGATTCCTATACGTTTTCGTTGCACTAGAAATACCACCTTCGTCACGATCCTGGCCAAAAAATTGTAATAATAATGCTTTATGAAACTTTTCGTTTTAAAATGGATGGGGAATACAACAACACACTGAGTTGCTAGATTATAAACATCTTATTACGTCGGCTGAAAGGTGTAGAATGAGTACAGTGACTTAACACATAACACGAGATATGTACTTGTTTTCGCGAACATAGTTTCTCTAAGCGTAGTCGTAGTAGTAGCAGTATGAAATTAGCAGTTAGACTGTTTATTATAATTACAATTAATCTACGAACCTTATATTTATTGGTTGTAGATGTTGTTTTTAATTTTTTGAACAAGAAAGTCTCAAACTCATTTGAACAAAGAGGAAGAAAGAAAAAAAAAGATTATATAGAAAAGCAATCGCACATTAAGAAAAAAAATAGTTCGAAATGATCAAACTCATTGCGAAGGAAAGTAATATGAAAATAATCAAAAGTTTCTTAACTCATTAGTTTCATTTCTCGTCAAACTTTGTCACAATGATCAGTAAGCTAAAGTTTTGTGTAAGTATTATGACATTGAATGAATTGATAATCAATAACATTTTACCAAATGTAGAACGGACGACAGATTTCGTTAAGACGTTTCAGTCAATGAGTTCTGCCCCCCCAGTGGCACAGCGGTATGTCTGCGGATTTACAAGGCTAGAAACCGGGTTTCGATACCTGTGGTGGGCAGAGTACAGATAGCCCATTGTGTAGCTTTGTGCATAACTACAAACAAACAAACAATGAGTTCTATGAGACTAGAATTATAACCTTACAGTTTGGCGTACTATGGTATTAAAACAAGTATATTCGTCATTCTGCGACATAGCACCCCCTATGTAGTTTTCAAGTCATCAATCAAAAATAACTGGAAACGTCTATACTGAGAAAGAAATATCATGGGTCCCAGTAAGGACGATTCAAACTGTATTCAAAATTAATATTTATATTTATAACGACTGTTGAAGCTAAACAAAAGTAAATACATCACTTAACATAAAGCAGAACACTTTCGTGTAAAATATTAACATTTCATCATTTTTGTGACGGTCAAATCCTGCTATTCGGCCAGACAGACGTAGCCCAAGAATTTGTAGCGGGTGCTGTTGTCTAGATGCATTCCCTTTAGTCCGGTGGGTTATAATGAATTGGGGACAGTTCTCGGTAAGTCCCTACAGTAATGCAGTATCTTCTGCTTCCCGCTCACAAGAAAAATCGAATTATGTCCGTTAAGTATAAATTCACAAAGTGTGGGCAGTAATTCAAGGAATGTTATAACAGTTAGTTGGAGATAAGACATTCTTCAAGTAGTACATGAAAGTTTAAATCTTATCAACATTGATTTTAACAAGGCTTATTATCTCTAACTGTTGTTACTTTCCAAGCATTAAAAGAACGTTTATTTTAGACAGTTAACATTACATACTTTCAGCTACTAAAACAGAACAGATAGAACAGCTATCTTGCAGTTCTTCAAGACCCCAATGAGACAGCGATAAGTTTACGGACTTACAACACTAAAATCTGAGGTTCGATTCCCCGTGGTGGACACGACAGATAATCCAATGCGGTTTTGTTTTGAAAGAAACAAAAATAAAGTTATTCAATACGTCATTTGGAGGTGCTGTGCTTGGTTTTGAAATTATAAGTTCACATGCTTTTACAAAATATCATACGTTGTATCTTACCAACTACATCATATGATATCTGAGTATACTTTATGCTTAACAAAAGAACGAAATAATTGTGTGCTAAAATAGACAAAAGTTATCCTTCTATCTATATCACATGACGTATATTTTTTGTCCGACACTACTTTGCTGTTTATCAGTGACAATAGAGACTTGGACACTAATCTGTCATAGCAACACGTTAATTTTGGGTTTTAGAATACCATTATATTTGCATGCCAGTATGATATAATTTTAGTTCTTCCTTAGCCTAAACCGGTGTAGTCACAATTAGACAATTGCTCAGCCTTAATCGTCTGCACTGTGTATGGCACATATAGTGTGGTTAACATATTATATAATAATATAATATAGTATGATATAATTTTAGTTCTTCCTTAGCCTAAACCGGTGTAGTCACAATTAGACAATTGCTCAGCCTTAATCGTCTGCACTGTGTATGGCACATATAGTGTGGTTAACATATTATAAATAATTTTCCTTTACTTTTATTCATGGGTTCTTAGAATTACTATTGTGACAAACTGGAGGACAATTTACTAAACTTGAGCGGTAATAATTGCGTTTGACGACACAGCTCTGACTTACTCTACTTTCAACTTTTATGAAGTGATTTAAGGCAGAGCTTAGACTTATTATACTTAAACTGATAAGATAAGGCAAAGAAACCTTTGTTGGACTTCAACTCGTAATATTTAGAGCTCAGATCCTATGGCCATACATTTGTTTCTTCAAATCAATTGTTCTATTGATGTAAAATCAGACATGTTTTCAGCTACACTTTTTTTAAACCAGATAATTCTTTTTTTTTACAATTGATAATTTCTTTATGGATTTATTAGAATAACTCAGTGTGTATTTGTGAAAAATAATTTCGTTACAAAATAAATATGCATTCTCTTATTATCAAAAAATCATCGTACATGATTATCCCAACCAATAAAAAAACGATATCATGCTGGTTCGCCAGTTCTGAATAATGATTTTAATGGAATTTTAAAAGTGTTTTAATAACATTGTGACACAAGAGACTAAATCCGTGTAAAATCCCCTTTATTTCTTTGACTACAGACGAAGAAGGATTTCACTTAGTATAAGAAACTATGCACACCACATGGTTTAAACTGTTGTTGTTTGTAATTAAGCACAAAGCTACACAATGGGCTATCTGTGCTCTGCCCACCACAGGTATCGAAACCCGGTTTCTAGCTTTGTAACTCCGCAGACATACCGCTGGGGGCCTGAATAATGAGCAGGTTTCTTCAAGAAAATAATCAAGAATAATATATGGTGTTAAAATAAATAGTGTAGTGTTAAAAAATCCTTAATCCTTAACCTGGTTTTGTTGTGTTTGGACAAAAATAAACTTCAATAAACTTATCCAGTTCATACTGCAAGAACTGTTGTCAAGCAGTTTTATGGACTAAACAGCGTCTCATCCACTGCTGTTTCTATGGTAAACCAGCCAAGCTGAAGGCCTCGTTAGTACAGGGTATGGCAGATACAGAGTGGTTGACGTATGATATACTCTTCTTTACTTAGATTGAAAAGTTCTTATTGAAAATCACTCAGTAAAACAGTTTTTGATTAAAAATATAACTTTTGGACAGTCTGTAGTCATTCTTTGAAGGGTAAAAACAAACAAACAAAGCTGTTGCTTCTGGTATTGAATGTTAAAATAAAAATATTGCAGAATCAAACAAACAAGCTACATATCTATATTTACTTCATAAACACCGAACAACACCAACTTCAAGAACAGAAGAATTTTCTAAGCGTTGTGTCCAAGAAGTTGAGTTATGTTGATCACTTTGTACATATATATGTATACAACGTTGTGCCCAAGAAGTTAAGTTATGTTCATCCCTTTATACACACACACACACATATATGTATATATATAAAACGTTGTGTTCAAGAAGTTGAGTTATGTTCATCACTTTGTATATATATATATATAAAACGTTGTGTCAACAAGTTGAGTTATGTTCATCACTTTATACATATATATATATAAAACGTTGTGTTCAAGAAGTTGAGTTATGTTGATCACTTTATACATATATATATATATAACGTTGTGCCCAAGAAGTTAAGTTATGTTCATCCCTTTATACACACACACACACATATGTATATATATAAAACGTTGTGTTCAAGAAGTTGAGTTATGTTGATCTCTTTATACATATATATATATATATATATATATAAAACGTTGTGTTCAAGAAGTTGAGTTATGTTGATCACTTTGTACATATATATATATATATATATATATAA
>NW_013666531.1:281063-286695 GCF_000517525.1 Limulus polyphemus | reverse complement strand
TACATTCTTAAACAATGACAACAACTAGCTAGCTTTAAATCAATACATTCTTAAACAATGACAACAACTAGCTAGCTTTAAATCAATACATTCTTAAACAATGACAACAACTAGCTTTAAATCAAGACATTCTTAAACAATGACAACAACTAGCTAGCTTTAAATCAAGACATTCTTAAACAATGACAACAACTAGCTAGCATTAAATCAAGACATTCTTAACAATGACAACAAGCAGCTTTAGAAGAATTTTATATCGATTAATACCAAAAATTAATAATGTGAAATAACATCAACCCGATTATAGTTGTTGTAATGATAACTTATCATCAGCACACTTAGGATAACATTTTTTAAACTTAAAAGGTTAATTTTCGTGCCAAAAGTTTCAGAACGCCCTTTGACAAAATCCACCAAACGTGCTCTGCAAACGAATTCAGTAAGGATACATAAAAAAAAAAGGATAAATCAGAAATTTCAGGCTATGTAGAAGTGAACAACTTCTAAGTTGCTGGATGTGTAGGAACTCGATAAAATTTACATGGTTACATACAGCTTTCAATATACATGGTTACATACAGCTTTCATTGTATGAAATTATTCAGTGATATTGTAAAATCGATGTCATAATATTAAAAAAAAGATAAACATTCCATTATTGTGTGACAAATACTCTTTACTTAGAATTGCACAAACGTCTGAGACATCCGCAGTAAAGTTACTGCATCTAATACGGCAACGTGTGAACAGGCATCTCTAGGATCTGTCCAGTTTACTGTCTATTAATATGGGTCTTTCAAGACCTGGGACGCAGAAGTATGGCTGAATACGAGCCTGAACAAAAGTTGGAAAAAAACTCTTACTGTGATTACGTTGTGTCAGCTATGATGTGGGCTGGGTTGTGCTTGAGACTTTATCGGAAAAGTGTCTGCTTAACTAAATGCTCACATAGACTCGGGATCAAAACCGAGACTCCAATCAATTGCGCTAAAATATTAACGCACTAGCAATTGACAGTAAGGTTCTATTTAACACCTCAAACTATTAAATCCACAAATATCACGGGACTTAAGATGAGTACTTTCTAATAGTAGTGACTGGGTTTTTTTGGTTAGCAGAATCATGTTATCTATCACAAAACACGAATGACTTTTGCCTGGTTTTAAAGCACTAATATCAGTATTTCAAAATCGCCCACCCGGAGATATTATCTTGATATTAGAAGCCATTTTAGATCATTTTCAAGAACTGATTTTTTTTTTGCGATTTATGGGGGCGCCATCAGCAGATGATATGCCCCCAATTTCACCGATCTGATCTACTTGAACTAGATACTTTCGTCATTTAACATTAAGGAGAAGTTAGTAGTTACATATACATACATACATTTTGTTCCAATTTTATTATTATTATTATTATACTTTTTTGTTGTAGTTGTAGTTAATTGTGTTACACTAAAAATCCTACAAGGTCATGTTATTGGAATAATACATAAGGAAAAAAGTTTACATAGTTAGTTCTTCTCGACTGGGGGCGACTCCGGCCATTGGAGACAAGGATAAAAGAGGTAGCCCTATTATTAAAAAGACAAGGACTGATTTGAAAGTTCCAACCCCCTATATCTGTGACGTCAAAAATTATGCTACTTTAAGTCTAGCTTCCCATGCGGTGTTACAACAGAATGATGATTTGTTGACTTTTCATTGGACGTTTGTGGATTTTATGTGAACAGCCATGCAATTGTTTAAACTATATTTCATGTAAAATTGCTTTCAGATTTAATCTCATAGCACCTATTATTTAAAATTTTTCTGGAAGGTCATTCCCCCAGAACTTCCCGTAGTATTAGCATGCTGATTGCGCTTCGCACAATATGTGTTGGCTTTTGATCTCACAAATTAGAAACCCCCTTTCAAACATTCTGCGTACAGGCCTGACCTTCTAGAAGCCAACGACTGCCCCACCTCATATTTCAACAATGAAAAAAATTTCTCCAGGCTTCATATTATGGCATGACTCACAGAATTGAGCAGATATTCAGGCTAAGGACGTTACCAATACACTCCAGCATGGGTCTTTAGGAACTCCCTCTTTCAAAGTACGTTTGGATACTTCAGAGCAGTGATAGTATTGTTAGTTTTTAAATAATAGATGAAAGTTAGTAGATGCGCCTGATGCCAATTTACTACATATTAATTACAACATAAATTTAATTATTTACTTTTAATGTGGTCATAGACATTTCTTATAATACTAAAATATATTTGAAAAAAGACAATTAGATCAAGCATGGGTTTTTAATTAAGGGTCCTTATTAATCTAATTCAAATGTTTTATATGCATTCTACATATTTTCAATACGCATTCATCACATGCTATCCTTGGAAGTTATTTAGGTCAAAAAAGTGAATGAGGACATCAGCGCCCCTAGGTCCTAGGGCCACGTGGAATTTCCGGATGATGCATGCATTTGAGTTTATAAACAAATCTGTTTTTATTTTAGTGCTTAAACCTTATTGTAATTTTTTTTGCTTTTCGTTTTTTTTAATCTTCAATTTGTGAGAGAAAAGCGTACTATAGGCGCTGTATGCTTTCCAATTGGATATCACTTGTTATGAGGTAATGTTTAAATCCCATGCGGCCCCCAGTGGCACAGCGGTATGTCTAAAACCCGCTAGAATCCGGGTTTCGATACCCGTGGTGGGCAGATCACAAGCCCATTGTGTAGCTTTGTGCTTAATTACAAACAAACAAACAAATCCCGTGTGACACAAAGGCTAAACAGTCAAGTCACAAATTAAAAGGTTCAGGCATAGTCACCCCTAATTTAGAACCGGTGACTAGAGAGACAGAGAGAAATAGGGCAACCCGTTAGTATCACCAGCCCTTACACAACTACCCTTAATCGAATTGCGTGACTGACTGTCACGGTTCAAACGTCCTCCTGGCTGAAAGTTCAGACAGTTTTCAGCGTCGAACCTTGGATCTTTTGATTCGCAGTTTGGCGCGCTAACTATTATTTATGGCTCTACTTTTAAAGGGTTGTTTCATGTCTATGGGTGAACAAGAATGTATCTACGTAAAGCTAGCTGAATTTATTACATGAAGTTTTTGGGTGTGGTATTGCTTTGCAGAAAACTACACGAAATTATTAGATAAATGCATTTTGGGGTGGCGTCATTCCACAGGAAAACTAGCTGAATGTACTACATGAACGTTTTTTGGTGTGACATTGCTTCAGAGAGAACTAGCTGAGTAAACTAGATGAACGTTTTTTTTTGTTTTTGTTTTTAAGAGCCCATTGCTTCACAGAAAACTAGCTAGTGTACTATGTGAACTTTGTTTTGAGTGGAATTATCCTTAAGGCATATTTGAAGACCTCAAATAAACCAACTCATTGTGGCTTTGGAAACCGTCCAACAGGTACTCATCATTATTATCAATGGATAGGAATTTCGATTTAATTAAAGTCTTCCGAGGAAAACCTCTTTTAGCATACCTTTTATAATACGGTAAAATTCATTTAAGCATATAACCCGTACGATCCATATTAAACATCCATTAGTTATTGTTTTGAAGTTAAGCACAAAGCTACACAATGGGCTATCTGTGCTCTGCCCACTACGGGTATCGAAACCCTGTTTCTAGCGTTGTAAGTCCGCAGACATACCACTGGGGGGGGGGGCTAAATATCCATTAGAGCGTGATTCCCACCCTTTTGTGGCCCTCGCACCCCTCCCCTAAAAATGTGCATTATACATTTCCTCTTGGCGACATTTAGGGGGAAATGGACCTTGGACTCTCATTTGGCATCCCTGGTTGGGAACTCCTACATTAGAGGCAAGGTGACCGTAAATGTTGGGTGGTTAAACCGGGACACCGTTAAGCGTTGCGACATGCTAACTCATCTAGGCCTAATAGTCTAATATTCAAAGTAAGTGGCGGCAATATCTGAGAACATCAAATCCCTCACCGATCACATAACTGATGATGCCTATGCAACAGGTGAGAAGGGTGTAATTTATATTGTTCACTTTACATTAATGTTGATTATATTATCTATTTTTGTCTCTATCTACTACAATAATAACCAAAAAGTAGGTTATTAGTTTTCTTTAAAAACTTGAACTTTAAGGCAAATACGGAGTTACTTGGCGAAAAAAAAAGGCAAGTTAAAACCGGGACATTTGTTACGTTCCGAAAGATGTCTTCGGGACACCCGGACATAGAGGTCCAAACCAGGACTGTCCCGGTCAAATCGTGACATATATCACTAAGATTACAGGTATATTCTCTAACGTAGGAAAAAAACAAAAACAACAACAGTAGAATAAAAAGCAACAGTAGAATTCCAGATATTGTTCATATATCAATTTGTTGTAGTGGAAAAAGAAGAAGAGCTACAGTATTATGGAATATCGCATCTCTTGGATGAGGAAATAAATAAATCTGAAATATGGAAAAAATGAAATTCTAACAATAGAATAATGAACGCTAGAGGGACAAAGTAACTAATAAAGTGGTATAAAATTAGGAATGATAGAGCGATTTGGAAACGAAATATAAATTTAGTCTCAATTCTACTTCAAAGCTGCGCATATCAATAAGATAGAAATTAAAATTTCAAACTTCAGCTATATACAATTACTAACGATTAACAAGGCATTCATGTTTGGATATCCTTCACACAGAAATCTCTGGCGATAGTTGGAAATACTTTTATATTTAAACTTGCGTGTCCATGGTACTTACTTCTCCAAGTTCTCGCAGTTCTCTTAACAGCAGTAAGGTGGCAGCACCAAACGTCCATTACTAGTAATTGCAGGTCATTATGCCCTGAATCCCTCTACTTACTTACTTACTTTAACTATTTTTAAACACTAGTCGCAACATATTTATAGACAACTGTGTGGGCGTTTAGCAACTAGTATTATTTTATTTCCCCGAAAGGTGGCCCAGGGTCTCCTGGAGGGGGCACCTGTTTTAACCTCGCACCATTATACAGTAGTGTGTTATCTGTCACTCAGTCACTAGACACTAAAATAACGTCACATAAGGGACGCTTGACGTTGCAATTTGTACTGTCGTGGTGTCAGCAAAACGTGTGAATACTATGAATCACGAGAAGAATTATGCACTGTAGGCTACAAACCAGCGTGACATAAGAACTTCAAAAGCAAGAAATATTTTTTTTTTGTTAATCTTAAATTTGGTTTTATTTACTCTTGAAACAAAACACTTTTGTGGACCCTAAAGTCACAACTCTAGTTCTACTTGGTAGATTGAATGTTTATATCATTCACGAATTAATAAGTTTTATTTACACTTTATGTCCTCATAACAACATCGATATAAATCTTTTAGTTTCGGCTCGTCATTTTTGTATTTTGGATATTGATTTGTAGCATTTCGTTCTTATTCTGTATAAAATATGTTTTAAGTTTCAAGTACATATTTACTTGGTGATCTAAGTAAATTGAACGATGATAAAAATAATTAATGAAATATTTTGTGTTTCATGATGGACGTCGTTGGCGCGTCCTCTATTGGGGTTTAAATATTCGTAGAGAACGGGTCGTTTATAATTAAACCACTGTTCATGCGCAGTTTGTAGCTACAATTTACATAATAA
>NW_013666531.1:275532-280063 GCF_000517525.1 Limulus polyphemus | reverse complement strand
GCAGATAGCCCTCGTGTAGCTTTGCGCGAAATTCAAAAACAAACAAACAAATATGAAGTCAATGGTGGTTACTATTGCCATCTAGTGATGTAAATAAATATCGTTACCTATAATTCAAAATTAACTGTTGTGTTCTAAGTGGAAGAAATGAAAAAAATCAGTTTTAATATAAAAATAACAAGGGTTAGTTACATTCGTACAGTGGCACATTGGTATTTAAAACAGACAACTAGTGTCACAGTGTGATGTTTCATTTAACAAAAAAAACCAAAAACATGAGCAGTTCTTTCTCGCAGAAAACAACAAATTTCTTAATCAGTTAACAATATATATATGATTGGATTAAAAGTGGAGAGTAACCATAACAACAGAGAGCAATATATATTGATATTATTAAATAAAAATTTCGAATTATAAATATTGATACACTATTCTTTGTTGTATTAGTTTCTATAGTGATAACACTAAAGATGTGCATTGTAAGTTATTATATTTTTATTAGTATAAACAGGAAACTCAGTTTAACTTTTAACCTTCTTTGCTTGAAAGTAATTTAAAATGACCATTCAATTGTTCAATATTTAAAACTCTAGGTTTCTGAACTATATGAGCAAAACACTATTAGAGATTATATCCTAAGGTTATTTAGTTTTTGATGAACTATATTTCACGAACCACACTACACCAGACAAAGTTTGTTATGAGATGGCGCCACTTATATAAACTA
This sequence comes from Limulus polyphemus, assembly GCF_000517525.1. NCBI lineage: Eukaryota > Metazoa > Arthropoda > Merostomata > Xiphosura > Limulidae > Limulus > Limulus polyphemus. The sequence continues at coordinate 279,336 of NW_013666531.1, read as the reverse complement.
GATCTGTTTGTTTGTTTTGTTGAATTTCACGCAATGCTACACAAGAGCTAACTACGCTAACCGTCCCTAATTTTGAAGTGTAGATTAAAGGGAAGATAGTTAGTCAACATCATCCCCCACCAACTTTTGGGCTACCCTTTAGTCTTTACCAATAATTAGTGGGACTTATCATCATATTATAACGCCCGCAGATTAAGAGACGAGCGCCCTAACCACCAGGCCAAGCCAGGCGGTATGTAAACTAAGAAAATATCATTGTCCTGCATATTTCACCCTTAGAGTATTTTAAATTAAAATGAACGAGTACTAAAATTAATATTAAGGAGTTTGCGTGCTAAAACAGACAATGATTGTGTTTGGATATGAAAGGAAGGTTGAATGTGAATTATTCAGCTATTATAAAGCTGGTCTTCATAAATAAGTAAAGTCTAAGGGAAGTTAAACCCAGATGCTAGAACATTAAATATATATATATTTTGTTATCATTAAAAATCTAAATTTTGAATATGGAAATAAATTTCTTCTGAACGAGAGAGACTGTAGATGAATCCCTCGTGAATACGAAACCATTGGTTGGGTATAATTCTTGAACATAATTGTGTAACCATAAAATTATTTACATGCTAGTCTAACTATATATATTACATTTGTCTAATGGATTCAAATTCTGATAAAATGTATGTTGTTTTTAAAGTACGAAAACAATGTTGCCTGCTATCACTAGGAGTAAAATTTTTTATACATAATCTCTGTTGAATTGTACTTTTTTTTTCAAATGATTAATCGGTTTTCACATTTAGCGATAAGTAGAAAAGCAACTTGTAATTAAACTAGCGCCATCTACCAGAGCTAAAATAAAATAAAGTGTTAAATAATCAACACAGAGAGAGTGTGTGTGTTTTCTTATAGCAAAGCCGCATCGGGCTATCTGCTGTGTCCACCGAGGGGAATCGAACCGCTGATTTTAGCGTTGTAACTCCGAAGACTTATCGCTGTCCCACCGGGGAACCAATACAGAGAGAGTTTGCAATAATATGATACTCTAATTGAACACATCTGAAACCAAATACTTTATTGTAGAGTCTGAACTAAAATGTATTATATTATTGGAGGGATTCATAATAACTTGCAGATTTCTTCAGAATAAAAAAAAAGTATCTTATTTAGGGAAACAAATAATTAAGGTACTACAAAGCTAATTCTTTAAATACTGCTAAAACCAACAAAACAATTTGTTGAAAATTCAAATTTCCCAGCAAATAAAATCAAAATAATTTATGTCAAAGTTGCGTTTGTTAACTAAATCTATCTGGGATCCTGTGTAGCCTACGTAGCTTTAGTTTATACGAGGGTGAAAAGAAATCTCGAACACATCAAACATTGAAGCTAAATTGTTTGTTTGTTGTTAAGCACAAAGATACAAAATGAGCTACCTGTGCTGCACCCACTACGGGTATCGAAACCCGGTTTTTAGCGTATAAGTCTCAGACTTATCGTTAAGCCACTTGGGGTGGGGGCGAATTTAAATAGAGTACAATATGAACAATAGTTCAATAATCAAATTGCACAACATCTGGTAAATGTAATCAAAAATTATTTTAATCAGTAACTGATTACATTTAAGTCTGTCTAACTTTGGCATTCTTAATACACTTATTTACTTTTAACACCTGCCACATGAGCCAGTCCAGCATCTTTTAATACTGAGTCCAGGATGGCCAACAGGGGAGTCATTCCCGAAACCGGTGATTTAGGGTTATTTCGATAGATCTCGATGAATGAAGCTCGGCGCAGCTTCTAAAATACAGAACAACAACAAAAAAACTAAATATTAATGAAACTATGACATGATGAAATCTATATGGATTATGCTATTGTGGTATCAAACTGGGCATTATACCATCCTTCTTACTTTCACTCTTCATTGCAGAAATGGCATTTTTAATTTGAGAATCGCTAAGGACATTATCTTGTAATGCATCGTGCATCAACTTCATCACCGCATTTTGGCCTTTACTGTACCGTTAGCTTCACAAAATACTGAAACTAATGATTTCTTTTGTATGTTTTCAATCCCTCTTTATCAAGATAACGATACTATAATACCCATTTTTTTATGTTTCGCTGTCAATGCAGTAATCAGTTGACGAATCTCAGATTCAGCTGGTATGTCAAATCGATTGGGATATCTTCGAATAAGTTCTTCCCTCATTCGATCTGGACCCACGGTTTAGTTTAATCGCTACGCTTAAACCATCACATTCACAACCACATCTATAACATCTCAAGCACGTTTCATTGCTACTTCGTTTTACTTTACATTTACAAGTTAACTTCTCCATGTTGGCTCTCATGGTCTTGTGTCAGGTCACATGTCTGGTCCAGCGATCCTGACTTCTTTTTGTCTGATCAAAACAACCCAAGTCTTTCCGGAATTACTTTTTTTCATCAACATAAAGATGCCGGGCTGGTTCGTGGGACAGGTGTTAAAATTTTAGTAGCTTTCGTATAGAGAAATAGCTAGAACATTCTACTTCTAGCACTTAGATGAAGTTATGCCATTTGAACACGCCAATAAGCAGTGACATCTATCGCCCACACTCGCAACTTCATAATGGCAAAGAATAATCATCAAATTATATGTTACAACTAAAGCAATCAGAGAGATTGCATACCCTCGCTCCGCTGCAAATTTTGGATTTTTGGTTTCAACGTGCGCTTGAAATTCGGTCCTAATCCGATCACTTTTTACACAGTTATTATCAACAAACTGAGAAAATGCCCTATATTTCCAATATATAGATGTTTCAAAATGATCCAGAATCCGAATCCGAACCAGATGTAGGGAGGATCGTCCTAGGGGACACCCTATCTCCTGTAAAAAATTCACTTAAATCGGTTTATTATTTTTCGAGACACGAGCGCGGGCATACAATGCAATACCTTCTCTCCACCCCTCCGGGGGAGAGGGTAAAAACACAAAATCCTATTAAAAAAATTTAACGCCTTTAAAATATCAATTTAGTAATATATCAAGGAAACTATTTTTTACTGGTTTTTAATTTATTTTATTCCTCCTTGACAGTTAACAACTTAAACAATTTTCATGTGTATTGTCACCTGGTGGGGCAGCGGAAAGTCTACAGACTAGCAACACTAAAATATATATTAAACCAAAAGATGTATTCATCTCTTCTCACTGGTAAACCTTTATGATGTTTTTGATATAATTTTTAGATACATTAATTAAAAAAGAATTTTCACTAATTTTTCAGCGTTGACTTTCAGATAGATCGTATTTCGTATTACGAATAAAACATGAGCAACAAGTCCTTTCTAAACCATATTTTCATTAATCTATTTCATTGTGTATTATTCGCCCCCAGTGGCACAGCGGTATGTCTGCCGACTTACAACGCTAGAAACCGGGTTTTGATACCTGTGGTGGGCAGAGCACAGATAGCCCATTGTGTAGCTTTGTACATAACTACAAACATACATTATGTATTATTTAATTAATTGCATTACCAAAAGCAATGAAACATTAATGAAACCCAGTCTTAAGATTTATTAACCTAGCCTTAAGTGAAAATGGAGTTAGGTATGGTTGTAAGTTGAAGTGGAGGATAGTTTTATTAACTGATGCTAAAAATGTCTTTATAATTTCATGAATAACGTCTCGTTATTTCTTTTCATCTTTTATTCCTAAACATACTTGTTGACAATTGGTTTTCATAATTATATATAATTAATTTAATCTCACTTTTTATGAAATATTTTGGCGCTCTCCTTTCTTTCTTTTTT
>NW_013666531.1:268151-274532 GCF_000517525.1 Limulus polyphemus | reverse complement strand
CTTATTCCTATCTTAACTGACAGTTAAATACATATTTATATTCACCTTTTATTTATTCATAGTTGATTTCCCCGAAATGGGGCCAAAGACCACCTGGAGGAGTCACCCGTTTTAACCACTCGCACCACTATACGATAGTATATTGTCTGTCAGTCAGTCAGTACACACTAAAATGATGTCACATATGGGACGCTTAACGTTGCAATTTGTACTGTCGTGACGTAAGTAAAACGTACGCATACCATGAATCACGAGAAGAATTATGCACACTGTAGGCTACAACACAGCATGACATATGATTTTGATTTTATTTACTCTTGAAACAAAACACTTTCGAGGACTCTGCGGAAATACATCTAGTAATTATATATTTAAATGAAATTCTATGTTTCATAGTTTAAATATAAACTTGGTACTGTTGTTCATTTTGTCTCCAACTTTTTATTTGCTCATCTGTTTTCTAATTATTAACTTATTAAAAATAAATAATACCTTCCATAACAAAAGGAAAAATATACTGTAAGAAAGCACTTTTATTAATTTATATTCCTAAGTTGGTTTGATTATGACAACTCCATTATGATGATAAGTGTAAATTAAAACATGCTTTATAATCAATATATATATATATATAAATATATATTATTCCAAGAACGAATGTCGAAATAAAATTTGAATAAGGAATTAATCCTATTCCAAGTACTTTACAGTCACATCGAGGACCCATGTATTCCACACAGTATTCAGGATTTCAGGGTTAATTTCTTCGTATAAGTTTATATGTAACCCTTTATTTAAATTTATGATGATCTTGTTTTTGGTTTATCATTAATACTAATATGTTGACGATTATTTTATTCTTTAAAATAATAAAATTTACAAGAGTAATGAATAACTTTTTAAAACGTGTTTATATGTTTTTTTTTCAGAGACGTCCAGCTGTTGGCTTGCATCACCAATCTTGTTTTTCATGAGCACATGAGACAAAAAAGTTATTAGATATATGAGGATAATTACAGCTATCTAAGGAATTAACTAGTATCTTCATTCTGAATCTAAAAGTTGGTATTGACTTTGGGCAGGAATTTGGGAATCTAGAAGATGATGAAAGGTCAGGAGGCATTTCTGGGTGCTACAAACCGTGATTGACTGAAGTGTAGTTTCGTGGACCCAAAAGTTTAGTTCAAGATATCCACTGGTCCAATGTTTTCACTGATTTAAGATTGAGATGTTGATACATATTCCACATTAGTTCAAGATATCCACTGGTCCAATGTTTTCACTGATTTAAGATTGAGATTTTGATACATATTCCACATTAGTTCAAGATATCCACTGGTCCAATGTTTTCACTGATTTAAGATTGAGATTTTGATACATATTCCACATTAGTTCAAGATATCCACTGGTCCAATGTTTTCACTGATTTAAGGTTGAGTATTTTGATACATATTCCACATTAGTTCAAGATATCCACTGGTCCAATGTTTTCACTGATTTAAGATTGAGATTCTGATACATATTCCACATTAGTTCAAGATATCCACTGGTCCAATGTTTTCACTGATTTAAGATTGAGATGTTGATACATATTGCAGATTAGTTCAAGATATCCACTGGTCCAATGTTTTCACTGATTTAAGATTGAGATTTTGATACATATTCCACATTAGTTCAAGATATCCACTGGTCCAATGTTTTCACTGATTTAAGATTGAGATGTTGATACATATTCCACATTAGTTCAAGATATCCACTGGTCCAATGTTTTCACTGATTTAAGATTGAGATTTTGATACATATTCCACATTAGTTCAAGATATCCACTGGTCCAATGTTTTCACTGATTTAAGATTGAGATGTTGATACATATTCCAGATTGTATTTGAGATAATTTACAAAACTGGAGCAACAAGTTTTTTTTGAACAGTATCTTCGTTAATTTATTTCATAGTGTAATATTAACTTATTCAATAGAGCGTAGATAGCCCTTTATGTAGCTATGCGCCAAAACAAGTTAATTAGCTTATTTCAATGTTTTTATGTATCATTATTATTATTATTTGGCTGATATATTTTGTCTTTATGTTAAGTCAGTTGGCCATGTGAGTTTTACTTTAACTATATTACTTTTATAATAAATAACTAGTTGCATAACCTTTATTTGTGTACCTTTAACGGGTTGATTCTGTTTAGATCTAAAGCTAATTTAAAGTTAAAACAAATCACATGTAATTGTTAAAACTATCTTGAAGAACTTATGAAATACGTAATAACTAAGATTAATTTACTTCTCCCTTTACATTATTACTGAAGTCACCGAGTTATTAGGTCCTGTTGGTGCAGTGGAACTGCGACACACAGAAAACTTAATAATGAGAAGAATTCAGCTTGAAAAATAAACATAATACTAGCAGTTGCATAATACATACTTCTGAGAAATGAACATAAAACTAGCAGTTACATAATACATACTTCTGAGAAATGAACATAATACTAGCAGTTGCATAATACATACTTCTGAGAAATGAACATAATACTAGCAGTTACATAATACATACTTCTGAGAAATAAACATAAAACTAGCAGTTACATAATACATACTTCTGAGAAATAAACATAAAACTAGCAGTTACATAATACATACTTCCACACACGATAATATCCATAGCTTTTTTCCACAACCTGCTTAAAATCAGATTTTTTATATTCGATTACAATACAGTCTTTTTGTTTGATATCAGGCTGCATTGAATGCACAAGGAGTTCTACCGTTTCGACAGTCCCAGCATTTTGTGACAATGCCAATACAGTTTGTTTTCAATCTAAACTATGATTCGCGCAAAGTCATCAAACTTCTTTGATGCGAATGTTCGATTTGTATATTGCATTCACAATGGTTTTAATTTACTGTGGTTTAATTGTCTTGTTGTTAGGCACAAAGCTACATAATGGGTTATTTGTGCTGTGCCAACCAAGGGTTTCGAAACCCGTAGAATCACTGCTGAGCCACCAGGGAGTTAATGTCTCATTTTATGAAGTTTTAATGTTATCATCCGTTGGTTTCCTTCTTCTTTTTTTAAAAGAAAACTTTGAAATGTCTGGCTTCATTTGTTTCGGAAATTCGCGCAAAGCTACACAAGGGCTATCTGCCCTAGCCATTCCCAATTTTGAATTGATAGGCTAAAAAGATGGCATCTAGTCAGCAGCACCCGCAATCTCTTGTGCTACTGAAATTAAAAGTGGTGTTTTGCCGACACTCTTATAACGCACCCAGAGTGCGAAGCATGTTTTTACGTCAACAAAACACAAATCATGGATTCTGAGATTCACAGTCTGGCAAACTAGCCATTGGCCACGCCAGGCTTAACATTAAAAGGAAGAGAACTTGTCATTGGGAAAAATCTTTAATTTAAATATAATTTTAAAGACAACGTGCAAGAGTATTTGATTAGATATCAATAATTTGTTTTCAGTTTTTTCAAGATCTAAAAGCCTAAATCATGGATATTAGTAGCTAGAAGAACCTTAAAAGGATATTTATAGTCACAAAATACACTTAACGGATAAGGATTTTTTGTATCCTTACATGATATCAGGATTTAGTATTGTTTGTTTGTTTATAATTAAGCTACACAATGGGTTATATGTGCTCTGTCCACCACGGGTATCGAAACCAGGATTCTAGCGTTGTAAGTCCGCAGACCTACCGCTGTGCACTGGGGGGCCAGGATTTAGTAAAGGAATATTATCGTCTTAAATGTAGTGTTCATTATATTTTAGTTATAAAAACACACCTTAAAACAGAAGGTTTTATACAAGCTGTTTAAGCTAGGCTACCGAGGATACTTGGCTTATAAATAATCGAAATAAAACTGTTGAATCGAAAATATAACCTAGGGAAAATAGGCTTATCATATAGATCTCCTTAAATAGAAACCTTTGTTGATAAATTTAACTTGCAAAAGACGCAATTAAACAGTAATATTTTTCTTTAAGCAAAAAATATTTTCAAAAAGCAGAAAATTAAAGTCTTAAATTATCGTATAATTTGTTTGTCTTAGAGCAAAGCCACATTGGGCTATCTGCTGTGTCTGGCGCGAGGAATCGAACACCGGTTTCTAGCATTCTAAGTTCGTAAACTTACCACTGTCCCCCCGGGGGGGCATTATTGTTTATGGGATCCTTAAAATGAATCATTATCTTAGCCAAATATTCTAAATTCTCAGTATTCGAACTTCAATTTTAGTTTGCATTATAGAACGTTAAATGTGACTTTTAAAGAAACTGTTCATGGAGAATTGTAAGCGTCCTGATTAACGTTTCAATTTTGACGGATTCATTATCTTCATATTTATGGCAAAGTTGCTAAAGCTATCCGTCGTCGTCCCTAATTTTGAACTACTGACCACAGGGTATATTTATTTACTGAAGTTTGGTCAAAGTTATTTAAGGGCTATCTGCGCCAGTCGTTCCTAATATATAATGACTAGCTGAATTTCCCGTTCCTTGCACAGATGTCCAAGTTACTTGAAATAGGTATTTAAAACAAAGAAATTTCTTTTAAGAACATCTATTTAAAAAATTCAGTTTTCATAATATTTAATTTTTATCCAAACCTTTAATTTTCAGAACAAAAATTACACAGTCCAAATTAAAACTTTTTGATATACAACACTGGTCGTTGTTCCTTCTGACAATATAAACAGGTCTTGATGAGATCCAACTCTTGAACATCCTACAGAGATTTGACCGTGTGAAAAGCAAAGCTGCTTTAGAAATAATCCAGCAGCCTTTAAACTTTGACCTTGTGCTTTATTAATAGACATTGCAAAACAAGTTGTAACTAGGAATAGGAGCCTTCTAAATTCAAAGGGGTAATCACTTGGCAACAAAGGAATTCTTGGAATGAAGATATCTTCACATTTGGTATGACCAGTTGTAACTGTTGCTTTGGCCCGGCATGGCCAAGTGGTTAGGACGCTCGACTCGCAATCTGCGGGTCGCGGGTTCGCATCCCCATTCCACCAAACATGCTCGCCCTTTCAGCCGTGGGGGCGTTATAATGTGAAGGCCAATCCCACTATTCGTTGGTAAAAGAGTAGCCCAAGAGTCGGCGGTGGGTGGTGATGACTAGCTGCCTTCCCTCTAGTCTTACACTACTAAATTAGGGACGACTAGCGCAGATAGCCCTCGTGTAGCTTTGCGCGAAATTCAAAACAAACAAACACACTGTTGCTTTAATAACATGCGGCAGTAAAGTCTGAACAACTAATCTTGTACCATTACATAATTTTGGAGGATCAAGATTTCTCAACGTTATTGGCGAACAAACCTTTAATTTAAAAATGTGTCTTGGCATCCCTGTGGTTGAAGAGAATTTAGGAATCCAGCTGGGTAATTTACATCATCATCTATATCTGGAACACTGTCAATTGATCTGTAGGTGAATTCCTGTCTGGGAACCTTTTCCAATAATTGATCATTGATGTCATGAACAGTATTATTTTGAGGTGCAAGAATTGCTCTTTTACACAACCAATCACAATTTTTATAATTTTTACAAATACTTGGAAACACCTTTTCATTTAGCTCTTTTGCATCCTTAACTAAGTTATTACATTTGTCTGGAATAACAATGTAGTTGTTTGATTGAATGAAATCTTTCCAGCACGAATATTAAGAAGTTTTGAAAATTCACCACTTCCCTGTCGCCACTTAAATGCACTCATATGTTTGTATGTAAGGTCAATTTTTCAACATGCCTCCACATATGTAAGATGACTTTATACATGCATGTACTTCATCAGCTCTTTTACTTCTTACAATGACAGGGAGAGTCTGTCTATAATCACCTGATAGTAATAACGTAACACCACCGAATAACACATTCTTTTCTCTGATATCTCTCAATGTTCTATCTAAAGCTTGAAATGTATTTTTATGAGCCATTGTGCATTCATTCCATACTACCACTTTACATTCTTTCAACACTCTTGCCTTTGCTGTCCCTTTCTTTATACCACATATAGCATGTTCAACATGAGGTAGCTTGAAGCTGAATGAGCTGTCCTTCCTCCTTCAGTAAATGTTGCTGCTGAAATTCCTGGTGATGCAAGAGCCAAAGCAATTTGTTTTTGCGATCTAAGTTTATCATTTTGAACACTGTTAAGGATATGTTTATAAGCAAAACCTTGATCTTCTGTCAGTTTTTCTTCATTTTCAGTAACAAATTTGAAAATATCATCCACATTGTATGATATTTCTCATATGTAATCCACAGCAGTGTTGTTTATTTCAGTCATAACTGGTGAAGGTAGGCCAAAATCTTGGAGTAATCTTCCACTGAGTTGTCAAACTTTGTCTTCAAGGACGATTAAG
>NW_013666531.1:263209-267151 GCF_000517525.1 Limulus polyphemus | reverse complement strand
GTTGTTTATTTACAGTCAAAACTGGTGAAGGTAGGGCAAAATCTTGGAGTAATCTTCCACTGAGTTGTCAAACTTTGTCTTCAAGGACGATTAAGGCTTCATAGTACTGGAGGTATATGTCTGGAGCAGCCCTTTGCATTCTGTAAAGAATGTTTTCGGACATACTTTCTCTGTGATTTTCCTATAGTTGAAGAGGGTTTGAAATACCATATGTTTGTAACATCTCTGCAAATATATCTCAATATTTTTGGTTAATTTGTGGTAGCTGCTTCTTCAAGTGTACTGTTCCAGTGACTATCACCTTCCTACAAATCCTTTAAATTACAAGCAGCTCCGAATCTTCAAAGGATGTAGGACCACGAACTGTGTGCAATAACAGTCTCAAACAAAAGTAGTCAAAATTAGTTGGAGGTGCTGTGTAAACTTTTTCTAAAGCAAGACTAAATCTGATACCTGGATGGCTTTCCAAATTGGAAACTCTTGCTCTTCTCTTCCACCTTTTTGTTGGTTTTCCCATATGAAATAGGATGGTGTATCTGAATACAATAATATTTTTCTAATTCTATGTGGCTATTCAATTCCCTGCTATAAATTTTTATCATTAAGAATGCCAGGTGGTTAGGTCGCTCGACTCGCAACCTGAGGGTAGCGGGTTCGAATCCCCGTCTCACCAAACATGCTCGCCCTTTCAGCCGTGGGGGCGTTATAATGTTACGGTCAATCCCACTATTTGTTGATAAAAGATTAGCCGCCTTCCCTCTAGTCTTTCACTGCTAAATTAGGGACGGCTAGCGCAGATAGCCCTCGTGTAGCTTTGCGCGAAATTCAAACCAAACCACTATCTCATGGGATAGATGAATTGTAGCCAACATAACCTTGTGCACGAGGCTATCTTATGATTGACACATTAGGTAGGAAAAACCACCAAATTTCTAAGTACTAAAATTTCTTCCTATGATTGGTCAACTATAGCGAGAGAATGTGAAAGTGATCTCACTAAAGATTTTGTTCAACTATATAAAAGTCAAGACGTCTTGTCGAAATCTTTTCCCCGTTTCACTCCTTTTTTGTTCCTGTTATAACACTGAGCTACTACCACTAATTATGTAACTTTGTGGCAGTTCAACCAATTTTACATTCTGTTTTAAGGATACTTTATTCTTATTGGACACAGTATTTTGTTTTGTTTTAAACTTTTTTATATACTTAAACTCCAGCATCACATTTTTTAACCACTTTCCACAACCAACCTTCGTTTCTGTTGCCGTTCTGCTTCAGTCAATAAAGTTTTTGGCTTTTTGTTGTCTCCACATCGAGACTTATATTTTTGATTTAAATAGTGATAAATTATTACACAGACTAGGTCCTCAAGCCTGTCAATGCTGCAATGATCGGATGACAGCATATTTATCTGTTCCGAGGCTTGGAGTGCCAAGTGTCAGATTTTGAAAGATTGTTTGTTTTCGAAAATTTGCGCAAAGTTACTTAAAGGCTGTAAGTACTAGCCGTTCCTAATCTTGAAATGATACATGAGGGATGACAATGAGTCAACAGCACCACAGACAAGCCTTGGGCTTTTCTTGTCTGATCAGATAGTGGGATTTGATCATCACATTTATAACCAACCTACGGTTCCAAAGCGTGATTTATTTGTTTGGCGGTAATGGGACATGAAAAGTGAAGCCACAGAGATCTTAGTCTTCAAGCTAACCATTGGGCCGCACTTGGCCAGTTTTGATATATTTAACACAACTAATCAAAACATTTTGTCGAGATGGTCGAAACAAATCCGACGTTTTTGTATGTCAATGTATTGAGCACATGAAGATTTATATTTGTGCCAATCTTGATTTTTTTAAATATGACCGCAAAGAAGCCCAAAGATACATTTTTGTGTTGCTTGGCCTTTGACCCCATAAAATCTTTAAAAGAGGTCTAAATAATAATAAAAAAAAATGTCTGGACGTATTGAACTAAGTTTCAAATCAATCCGCCGAGAAATGAAGGAATGGCAATCGATTGAAAAGTGTTTGGAAGAAGAAGAAGAAACAATAGAAAAAAAAAGTATGTCTATCTCCGCGGAGATAAAAAAAAATATTTGACTTTTGTGATACGCGAGGTATATGAAATTATGAAACGAACAATCTAGAAATAATAATATATGCCATAGCTGCAACGATCCAGTAAATACAAAACAATTAAAAAAAGTTAAGTTGACAAAAATTTAATAACTGCCACTTCGTATCACCACAGAATCAAAACAGTTGGAATAGAAGAATGTCGGATAGATACTGTAGATCCTTGCTGTAGATTAAAACGAGCTTGTTCTGATGTTCAAAAGATAATATAAATTAAATAGCAACTCACACAGACATAACTTAAAGTATAGTACTGTGTTTAAGAAGCGCTTAACAACAAACAAACAAATATATATATTTCCATCAATATTATGGAACATTCAAGTAAAGTGTAAGTATGTGTATATGTACTCTTAACGCATACGTAAACAACCAGTAAAAATATGCAAGTCACACAACATACTTTAGTAAGCTTACTTATCCATTTTTGTCATTCAAGTCTTCATTCTCTGAGAGGCTAGTAATCACCCTCTCGGAAGTAAAGTTAGAAATTAATTAAAAGTAGGTTTGTTGTACAAACCCTGGCGGTAAAAAAACAAAACAACAACAAAAAGGTTTTTCCTTTCACACGAAATTCTAAGTGGCCATATTTATCAAAAGCCACGTCACTCTAAATGCTTGGAGTGTTCATACTTGAATCTATAGGACAACGTTCTCAAACTAAATTAAAAAAAAAAACTGTCAAAGTACTTCACAGAATGATAGCGTGTATTGCTAAATATAGAGCAGCAAACAGGGCGTGTTATCCCAAGTATGTAACCGGTATTATTACACGTTGAACATTGGATGAGATCTCGTGGTTCTTGACGTGATACTGAAATCCACAGACAATATCCTTACGTAATGGTGTACACACTCCATTTCCTTTGAATCACCTAAGGCAAATTCCGAACACGTTAATGTGCTGTCTATTTAAAGTTCTCTATTATTTTTTCCCCGTCAGTACACGCTATCAATTATGTTCGGTATGGCGAAAGTCCGTCTTGTACTGAAAGTGTGTTTGTTTCTTTGTTCTTTGTGAATTTTCATGTAGTGCTAGATGATCAATTATATATGACCGCATTTCATATTAATACACTCCGGTGTCTCAACGGTAAATCCGAGGGCTTATAACGCTAAATATTGGGTTTCGATACTAGTGCTGAGCACAGCACAGGTGCCCATTGTGTATATTTGCGCTTAATAACAACAACAACTAATGATAATTATTGAACGATGTTCACCGAAATTATGCATGAATCGAAGTTTTATCATCAATACAGAATCTTTTTCTGAAATAACACGGATTAAGGCTATCAAAGCTGTTTCTAACTGCAGAAGAAACTTAGTGAAATAGGATCCATATTGTATTATATGCGTCACTACAAACTGACTATCTATATTTTAATTATTTAGGATCTATTTACGTTTCACATCTAGAAACATTTCAAACATTCCGAAAATGTCAAAGTACTTTTTTTCTTCACGTTATACAGTGTAGAAAGCTGAAAACTTAACTCTGAGCACGATTCAAGGCAGCAATATTAGGCAGTAGTCATGTTTGACCAAATATAAATATATGGAATTCGAAACGGTAGTGTACAACGTAGTAGCTTTCACAAAACATTTTAAGTTACGTCTTCTTTATAACCCTCACCCGTTGGCTCAGCGGTAAGCTTGAGGGCTTATAACGCTAAAAATCGATACCCGCAATGGGCAGAATAGAAGTAGCCCATTGTGTAGCTTTGCCCTTAACAACAAACAAACACGTCTTCCTTTTGTGAATTATTTTCTTTAAGGTTGATATTTTCCATACAATGAATTT
>NW_013666531.1:258803-262534 GCF_000517525.1 Limulus polyphemus | reverse complement strand
TTCATACCCTCGGTGTATAGGACGCAAGCAGATTTTGACATCACATTTCGGGGTAAAAAAATGCGTCTTATACACCGAAAAATACGGTACTGAGTTTCCTTAGTTTGAATTAAAAATTATAAAATAGTTTGACCAAAGATAAAGAAACACTTACTATAGTGCAAATAAATACAACAAAAAAGCAGGGTTTTTCATTTGTTTATTAATTTTAAAACTTAACGCAAAGCTATACAAAAAAGCGGCCTGCTCATAGTCGTTCCTAATTTTAAACTGATAGATTGGAGGAAAGTCAACTAGTAAACATGCTCACTAGGCACGCACGGTCTAATTTTTACTTTATTTATTTATTTAAGTATGCATAAAAAAAACAAACTCTAATAGATCAGCCAGATCAGAGGTCAGATGTGTCTATTTAAATGAATGAAAAATTTATCTTGGGATGATAGCATAAAAAAAGCTGATTTGTAGAATTATTTAGAAATATAAAAAATATTTCTCGTTCCAGTACGCAGTAGAGTTCATAATATGGACCAGTAGTATTCGTTTATTTGACTACAGCCCGCGTGACACATTATAAGGTATATTTTCAAAAAACAAGAGGGAAACTTCAATAGCCACGGCACTTGAAATTCTCTTCGGCAGGGTTAGAGTAAATTAATCTAGGACACTTTGATTTTCCTTTTTATTAGCCATATTTTTGTGCGCCAGCAATACCAAGCGTGGGGCGCGCGTGTACCCGATTCGATTTTATTACTCATTAGAATCTCTAGTAGCCTACCCTCAAATTGAAATTCTTTTAGGCAAGACTAGAATAAATTAATCTAGAAGACCTTGGACTTGGTTAAATACACCAACTGAAAGGGTTTGACCTCCCGAGTCCAAAATTGTAATTATATCTCAAATCGGTCAAGAGATGACGGAGCTATAAGCTAAAAGTTTGTACACGGATAGATTACTGTTTTGTTCTTACGATAATGACTGTTTACCACAACAACATTGCACATTGAAAGGTGTGTAAAAAGCCTGGGTTAACAAAGGAAGGGATCTCTTTAAGGGTAAGCAATGTGATGAAACATTATAACTGATACTTCGTTCAACAGAATAATACTGTATATTGAGTATAAACTTTGCTTTGGTTAACATACTGGTGTCACAGTTAATCCAACCTGAGCCACATTTCATTAGAGAAAAACACACTTTCTTTAAGAATAATTTTAACATGAAAATATCTTAGCTTGGTTTGGTAACTAAATTCTCGAATAACCTAACACTCAACGGTAATATACTTTATAAAACAAAATCATTAATATTTTCTCAAATGAGTTTGTCATATAACATTTCGAGGGGGGGGGGGGGTGGAGAGTACGTCCTAGAGGCGCACGTAAAATGTTAAAAAAGGGATTTTCAGAGTAGGGCAGATTCCAACGAAATCCAGTAGACCCTGTTCTATAAAATTTTTATACTGCATCAAAATACGTTCGTTAAAAAGGCAAAATATTTTGAGCTCTAGCAGGAGGATTTCCGGGCGCCAGTGAAACGCCCCTGTGTGCGCCAGTGCGTCCATAAGTCAATAGGTTATGTCTATGTGTTATGTAGGATTCTCTTCTTCAATTTATATACTACTTTAAACATTATTTCTAGTCCCCATTTATAAAATTAACTTAATTTTTATCACAAGGTATTAATAACGATACTGCAAAAAGTGCAAAGCGCAAATATAAATAATTTTATCCTCATTAAGCAACATTATATTAATGCTCTTTTATTCAAATATAGAAGACTTGTTATATTGTTTATATACTGGAACAAAAACAAAACAAAATATATGTTGACAATAATAGCGAATGTGGCGACGCTTAAGGCAAATAGACAAAATATTTTTTTCCATTAAGTCTTATTAAATAACAAGCGAAAGTACCCGGCTTCTAACCTATATAAATGCCTCTGTGTGTGTGTCACGTCACGCTAGATTTTTAACTTAAAACGTTTCTGAATTAAGGCATTTTCTGTTATATCACCAACGTATTTAATAAAAAACAAACATCTTTAATCAACAGAGGCTCTAAATTAAGAAATCAACAAATATTTTTCCAGTTTTGTAGTTTATGCATTTCATTTTATACTTTCAGTTCATAGACTAACAACAATGTTAGTTTATACTTTTGTTGTTAACAATGCGTTCCAACATGACATAAAAGCCATTGTTAGAACGCATTGTCAGCAAAACGCACTGGATTTTCTATATATTAGATGTTGTTATATAAGGAACCTTGTTTTTTATATGTTTTTTCTTTAGCTTGCCTCATTAAAACGATGCACACGCACGTGCGTGTCTGTCTGTGATTTCTATTTGTAATATATGGAACCACTTCTTTTCTATGTGGTTTTTCGCTAGCTTGCCTCATTAAAAAGATGCACACTCGCCCACGAACGTGGATAAGTAATAATACCCAAGTGCACACCCTCATGAGCCCACTTAGTATTGGTGCAAAATTTCAGGTTTCTAGGTACTTTGCTCTTGGATCTATGTCAGTTACATATTCTTTTCTATGCATTTTTCGCTTGCTTACTTCACAAAAAGATGCGCACGCGCGCACACACGTGGATAAGTAATAATACACACGTGCACACCCTCAGGGTCTACTTAGTATGTGTGCAAAAGTTCAGGTTTCTAGGTTCTTTCCTCTTGGAGTTATGGCTCACACGCAGACACGCCCTTTTATTATTATAGATAACAGTCAGACAATAAGTAAGCCTCAGTTGAGAAACCTGTCTTACACATAATCAACCCATCTTCATTGACACTGAAAGTGACAGTGCATCAGTCTGCGAGTTTTGAAGAACACTGACCTAAAATATTTGAGTTCAAAATACCAAACTGCATTATGTATATATATATATATATATACACATATATTACAAAACTTAATTTTATCAAACTGTAACTATGATGATAACGGCTAAAGGACAATATGATAACAGTTAACTCTCAAATTACCGACTTGTTTTTATGTCGTTCACTACCATTGGTCCACGTATTGCGTAATACTGAGTAAGTTTTTGTTTCTGTATGCTACAACGTTTGTTTAGTGTAAAGAACTGACCAACACATTAGGTTAAATTAATTTATAATATAAAATACACAATGAACCCTAGCACTAATTAATAGGATTAGCTACAATATTAACTGTATTTGTTAATGACTCATTTGTTGTTATTGTTCTTTTGGTTGTTTGGTTTAGAGCAAAGGCACTTCGGGCTATCTGCTGTGTCCACCGCGGAGAATCGAACCCCGGATTTTAGCATTGTAAATTATTTGGTGTTCTGTAAGCAACAAAGATATGGACACATAAGTAATTTGATGCATAGATAGTTTATAAAAATGCGTTTTAATAAAGATGGGGATTGTATAACCGCCATCAGAAATTCTAGGATTAAAGTACAACCCAACTGTGAGAGAAATGATAACACTTGATCTACAACCCAACTATATCGAATTGTAAATTAAATGATAATACTTGAAATACAACTCATCTAATATCAAACTGTAAATACAATGATAACACTTGAACTACAACCTAACTATATCAAACTGTAGCCGGTATGGTAATACTTGAAGTGCAACACAGCTATACCAAACTGTAGAAACTTTGGCACAAGCCAAATAGATCAAACTGTAGATGGAATAATAACATTTAAAGCGCAAGCCAAACAGATCAAACTGTAGATGG
>NW_013666531.1:253481-258031 GCF_000517525.1 Limulus polyphemus | reverse complement strand
AATGTCCAACATCTTCATCGAAACTGATGGTGGTAACACCTATTAGTTATTATACTTGTGCTACAATGTCATTTTCAGAAATCAGCGGTAAGAACTTTCCATGATCTCTTTTGCAAGTAAGCCAAATATTTCGTCCGATACTCATACTGATATTATAATTACTCCGTGCGTGTCATACTTCCGATACTCATACTGATATTATAATTACTCCGTGCGTGTGTCTACGTGCGTGTCATACTTCTGATACTCATACTGATATTATAATTACTCCGTGCGTGTGTCTACGTGCGTGTCATACTTCTGATACTCATACTGATATTATAATTACTACGTGCGTGTGTCTACGTGCGTGTCATACTTCTGTTACTATAAAAATGCTACATTTCCTCAGCAAGCTATCTCTGTATTGTTATGTTTCGTTGAGTTAAAGCAAGAAAAAATTAAGTTGTAAAAATTAACCTTGTAACGTCTTTTTTATTCTTCAATTTGCGAAGCACCAAAGTTGTTAGTCTCTTTGTTACAACTTTTCTTTATCTATAACCAATTTTAACCCCAAAAAAAGTGTTTGTTTGTTGTTTTTCTTATTAGTCGTTAGGATATATAAATACAATTTTTAGGTTTTTGTGACCAAACTGTATTTAACGAACAGAATAAATTAAATTTTAGAATAATATCGGTATAGATTTTAGAAGTGCTTCGTCGTGATTAGCTCAGAAGGTATTAGTTGTCTGATGGTATACGAGGAAACATTTTCTGCTGTGATGCGCGATCATCGTTAATAATGACGGTGTCACTGCTGTGTTACACGATCAAATGTCATACCGATCTGTACATCATTAGTAACGTTGCTGTCAGTGCTGTGGGTTAAAACATCAAGATAGCGTACTGAGCTGTACATCATTAGCAATGGTGCAGTCAGTGCTGTGTTAAGAGGATCAAGATGACGCACTGAGCTGATCATCATTAGTAATCGTGGTGTCAGAGTTGTATGCTATAAGGTATAGATGGCGTATTAAGCTGTATATTATTAGTAATGGTGTTGTCAGTGTTGTAAGTTACAGGGTCGAGATGGCGTACTCGACTATAACATCATTAGTAACGTAGCTGTCAATGATGTATGCTATAGGGTCAAGATAACGTATTGAGCTGTATATTATTAGTAATGGTGTCGGTGTTGCACGTTACAGGATCAAGATGGCGTACTGAGCTGTACATTATTAATAATGGTACTGTCAGTGCTGTGTGTTACAAGGTCAAGATAGCTGTCAGGCTTATATGTATTTGTATTGGCAGGATTCTTTAAAGTAGGTGTCTGCGACTTGTTGGCGATAGATTTAAACAATATACGGACGGCATACAACCCATTTGTTTTAAAATAATATATTTAAAAGAAGTCAAACGTATATACAAATGTTCGTTACTCTGTTGGTTATCACAGTTCTACCCAGAGCTTTAGATAATCGCCTCTTTATGTCAAGAGTCCACACAGGCCGGTTTAATTACTTAAGAGCCCAATTGACAAGATAGATTATTCCTCTCTACTCTGTTATCACAATACAGTAAGTGATAAATTAACTTACATTACCCCATGGGTTACCACGCTTCTATCCAGAGCTTTAACTCTGTTATTACAATACAATTTGTGATTATTACACTTTAAAAGTCGCACTATACACTTTTTATGGCTAAACATACAAACAAATCTAGATATATTTGACTATATCTCTCACTAAGTTTGTCTTACTTTCACTAACTTACTTTCTTATACTAACTTGGTTGCCTATATATCTATTGCCCGAGTGAGGCTTAGAACTTTCTACAAACTACGAGACGTTATGATGTAACAATACTCACTTAAAGCAACGAGAGAAATTTAGTAACATGACGTCAGTTCACAACAATTGAACCACACAACAACAAACGATTCGTAAACAGTTATGTAAGCAATCCTGCGATAAATTATCGCTTCTAAAAATACTAAATTTAACAGTCGTACTTTATAAATACCCAAATCATAACTGTCGTATTAAATTTAAATGATACAGTCATGTATATCTGACAATTGTGTACTGACCTGTATATTATTAGTAATGGTGTTGTCAGTGCTGTAAGTTACAGGGTCAAGATGGCGTACTGGGCTGTACATCATTAGTAATGGTGCTGTGAATACTGCGTGTTATAGAGACAATATTCTGTAAAGCACTATCAGGCCTTTCACTTAGTGCTAATGGAGTTAACTTGTGTTATAATGGGCAAAAATGTTCTCTCCACTGTATGCGTATCATCACATATATCTCGAATTGGAAACTATTGTATACAGGGACTGACCAACAAAATATTTGTATTTCATTACTAAATAACATACTTGGAAATATTTTTCAGGACGGAATTTACTTGTGCCTCACTCTTCAGGCACTCAGAATCATTGGTAACTGAACTGGAACGCATACGCACAATTCCATCAACAGACTCGTAGAGAGTTCGTTCGTTTCTGGCAGTTATTTTGATTTAAACTTAATTATTTCAGGGGAAATAATTAATAATCAAGGGTGCTCGAAGATTAGCAATCCTCCTTCACCCTGTTCGAGGCATAAGGTTAAAGTTCAATTAGTGGTCAGCGATTTAATGAGCCGTATGGGCGAAGAAGTATGAAAATAAATAATTAAATGAAAAATAAATAATAATAAGTAATTAAGTAAAAGGAACAAGAGAGAGAAAAATGATGGTGAGGCAAATAGGCGGAAGTGAAGGCAACTCGTAGAGAGCGTATTCACCTTTCCTTTTATATACAAAGGCAAAATTTTGCGTAAGTAGGCTTAGTGAATATTATGTTATACAAATCAGTTTAATCATATTTCTTAGTATTGAGTCTCCTTTGTTTATCAGATTCTGATTTCTTGTTTATGTATTCATAGCTTTCAACTAATATATAACTGCGTGAATTAATACATGAAACATAAGCTCGTTTCGCATTATATAAAACAGTTTAAACATGTTTTGATCTGTGTTGTGCTTTACTGAAAACGTTAAAAACTCACATAAAAACCAAGAGGTCCTGAACACAAACATACCATAGACGAAATGTAATATTGATAGCCAAAATAAATTTACGGTTATCACAAAATTATGTCACATACTCGTAGATTCTCTCTTGACAGAAACCAGGCCGTATTAAGAAAAACAAAACAAAAAACTTTCAACCTCAATGAACTACGACGTTCTCCACTGCTATGTATACACAGCAAACTTCTGTTTAGACAATTTTAGCGATTACGGATGTTCTTGCTTTTCCGAGAATATGCTTCAAGCATTAATTTCAGACTTGAATTTCGAAAACAAATTAAATATGTTGTTCAGGCGTAACATTCGGAAATTAGCAGTTTATAAAGGCTCTACGTGCTCAGATTACAAGATTCATAAACAGAAACTAGACTATATAACATAGCTGAACTGGCTCAATATCATATACGTTAATTGTATATCTAGCTAGAGATAATTACTAAAGTGACTCTACATAACATGACACAGTATCACATACGTTAACTATATATGTAGCTAAAGATAATTACTAAAGTGACCTTACACTCTACATAACATGACACAGTATCACATACGTTAACTATATATGTAGCTAGAGATAATTACTAAAGTGACCCTACACTCTACATAACATGACACAGTATCATATACGTTAACTATATATCAAGCTAGAGATAATTTCTAAAGTGACCCTACACTCTACAAAACATGACACACTTTCATATATGTTAACTACATATCTAGCTAGAGATAATTACTAAAGTGACTCTAGACTCTACATAACATGACACAATATCATATACGTTAACTACATATCTAGCTAGAGATAATTACTAAAGTGACTCTAGACTCTACATGACACAGTATCATATACGTTAACTACATATCTAGCTAGAGATAATTACTAAAGTGACCCTACACTCTACATAACATGACACAGTATCATATACGTTAACTATATATCAAGCTAGAGATAATTACTAAAGTGACTCTAGACTCTACATGACACAGTATCATATACGTTAATTATATATCAAGCTAGAGATAATTTCTAAAGTGACCCTATACTCTACATAACATGACACACTATCGTATATGTTAACTACATATCTAGCTAGAGATAATTACTAAAGTGACTCTAGACTCTACATAACATGACACAGTATCATATACGTTAACTACATATCTAGCTAGAGATAATTACTAAAGTGACCCTATACTCTACATAACATGACACATAGTTAACGTATATGATACCATATCTAGCTAGAGATAATTCCTAAAGTGACCCTACACTCTACATAACATGACACAGTATCATGAACGTTAACTATATATCTAGCTAGAGATAATTCCTAAAGTGACTCTACACTCTACATAACATGACACACTTTCAAACACAAGTTTAACTTTGTTCTACCTGTACATCTAAACGTTTTAGATAGTGAGCATGCGCACAATTGGAACACTTATATAAGAATAAACGTAATGTGATTAAAAAGTTGTTTCTA
>NW_013666531.1:251419-252644 GCF_000517525.1 Limulus polyphemus | reverse complement strand
AGTATCATATACTTTAACTACATATCTAGCTAGAGATAATTACTAAAGTGACTCTGGACTCCACATAACATGACACAGTATCATATACTTTAACTACATATCTAGCTAGAGATAATTACTAAAGTGACTCTACACTCTACATAACATGACACAGTATCATATACGTTAACTACATATCTAGCTAGAGATAATTACTAAAGTGACTCTACACTCTACATAACATGACACAGTATCATATACGTTAACTATATATCTAGCTAGAGATAATTACTAAAGTGACCCTACACTCTACATAACACAAGTAAAGAAAAAACCTTTCAAAAAAGGAAATAAATGTAGGGATGGCTAATATAAATCCTTCAAAAACAATGGAAACAAGATAGTAGGGATGGCACTTGCATCATCACAGGGTTGTATGTATATATGTGTGTTATGCGTAGTTTACATCAAATCTGGTGCAGTGAGTGACAATTAGTCTATAGGTCTTTCATTGAACTACTAGTGTAGTGTTTCTTTTAGCTGCCTTAATGACTCAGATACTATTTATTGTGAAGCCACGTTCCTCTCTTCCCACTTCTGAGATTCGCTAACAAGAATTCTACCAATGGAAATCGACAGCCAATGAGCTTGTTTCTTACATAGTGTCTTTCCTTGTACTGTGTATTTCTAAGAACTCATGAACTTATGAGCGAAAGTTAAGAAGAATGTGCAACAGTATGTCAACCACACTATGTCTGCTATATCCAATGCCAACGAGTCCTTTCGCTCAATACTAAGGCTCGTCAAGCTGCCTGGGGATATGACAGACACAGTAGTGGTTGAGTGCTATTTATATTATCAAATCGCAGGAACAAAAACTGTTACGTTACATTACGTCGGTAAAGTGTAATTTTTATTAATTCTACATGAGTCATTTAAAATTCAGAAATAGGGTAATTGTAATAACACAATATTATTTATGTACTTCAAAACTAATAACACAGGCCTGCGAATTTAAACTTATAAAAGTTATCTTGATTTTAAAAACGAATTTCCCATAATTCAGATACGTAGATTTCGAAAATAATACTGAATTTTTTTTTATCACGTAAGTATTATTTTACAAATCAGGAAGAAAAAAAACAAAAAACTCTTACTTACATGAAATTATTATTTCGTTTACCACAATGAACATTTGTATTATTATGTTTGTTATCAAAAACACAAACAAACTATATAAAAGGGG
>NW_013666531.1:232745-250419 GCF_000517525.1 Limulus polyphemus | reverse complement strand
TGAACATTTGTATTATTATGTTTGTTAATCAAAAACACAAACAAACTATATAAAAGGGGTGAACATTGATGTCAAACGAATATGCATCCTCGTTCATCCTGATTTTGTGTGTGTGTGAAATCGACGTCTTTTAGTCTCAAAACTACGTGTTCTGGTCTTTCTTTTATGTATTGCGTTATGACGTTTTGTGAAAAATTTGTACGTGGTGGAGAAAATGGATATCATTTTCGGATTTGGCGTACAGGCACTACCGTAGAACATGTACAGATTTCAAGACAATAGAACCATCGCAGGCCTGTGTTGTTATTATTATTTGAATTAACTACTCATCATTCAGAAGAACCAGCAAATCAGCAAGATTATATAATTGTTCTCGGAACTGATCAAGCAACCACAAGAAGAGAAGGCTACATTAGTAATTCTCAGAAATTACGAGTACGTCATTAGTACGTCAACCAATCAAACTATCTCTGCTATATCCAGTGCCGATGAAGCCTTTCACCAAATACCAGGGCTCATCAAGCCGGCTGGGATACCACGTTTTGTGTATATTACGAGTTTTCATAATACATTATAATGGACGTGCTGTTTCTCGGACTATTATTTGTAATAAAACAAAACAATTAGACATCAAAGGTTAAACATTTGGGTTCAATGCCTGCAATGGGATGAGCACAGATAGTCAGTCCATTGTTTAGCTTTGAGATTAACAACAAACAAACAAAAAATTTACTAAACATTAAGTGGGACCAGATTAACGCACAGGCCTACACCTTCTTGTGGGGAGGGGGGTGGGTTCCGAAGACATTATTATACTAATATTATACCCAGTAAGACGTTTTTTTAAACAAACTACAGTTTCGTTCTGAATCTTATGAAGAATCTTATGTTAGCCATCCAAGACCCCCTTCTTCGAAAAATGCAAAGAAAAGGTGGCACTGTACAAGCCTAAAAAAGGATAAATACTTAATATTTAAAGTTATAAATATGAATATGTATAATGAAAGTATGGAGATACATCTAGAGCCCCAAGAATTCTTAAGTTAGTCTTGCATTTAGCTACGTGGTATGTAATTTTGTATTAGTATTGATTGTAAGCTCATTGTTGGATATACAAGACTGTTTGGTGTAAGCATTATTATCTCGTTTATTTTGACTTAATATTTAATGATTGTTTAGTTTTTAAGACAAGGGTGCTGAAGATTGATTGTTTGAAAAGTGTTAGTTGTGACAAATTTCGTAATGTAACTCTGTACGAATCGTACGTTGTGTTTACAATTACATTGTTTTCTAGGCTTTACTAATATTGTTGACGTCACGTTACTCGAATCTTCTGTATTTTTCGCGTTACCTTAACTGAGTATTGTTAAATCATCGCGTCGCGTAGTATATAGAAAGTTCGAGGCCTCAGTGAAAAACATATAAATATAGGCGGCTTAGTGAGCGCAAGTCAAGTGCAATTCAATCAGAAAATTAGTTAGCTGGCGTGTGACTGATTAGCCATAACGGGCGATATTTTAAAGTAAGTTTCACAATTTAATAGAGATAAGGAGAATAATTTGTCTTGTCAAAGGGTGTTCTAAAGTAATTGAACCCATCTGTGTGGACTTTGATGAAAAGGAGCCAGTTATTTGAAGTTCAGTATACATTAAGTATACAACTGTGGTAACCCACGGGGTAGCATAGGTGAATTATTCGCTGATTTGTACTGTGAGAAAAGAAGATAACAAAAATAGTTCGTCTTGTCAATTGGATTCTAAAGTAATTGAATCAGCCTGGGTGGACTTTTGACAAGAAAATATAATTATTTAGAGTTTGAGATACAACTGTGATGCCCATAGTGTAAAGAGTTTTTGTACATAGTTTGACTTGTTTTGAATATATTTATTTAAAACAAGTGTATTGTGTGCTGTCCGTTTATTGTCGAATTTATCGCCAATAAGTGACAGACACCTACTGTAGAAGAATTTTTAGTCCACTCATATACATAAAATCCTGGCACTCATAGACATACCACTGAACCACCAGGAGGGGGTGGGGCGTTTAGCAGTTGACTCTTTTGATTGGTCTTTCAACACAGAACGTAGTGTCTAATTTCATCCAAAATGATGACAGAATTTGTTTAAATGCCGTTGTTCAGAAACCGTATTGAGTTCATTAAGGTGAAGAGTTGAAAGTTTATCTCACTTGTTTTATCAAAAGGGTTCATGTTTCTATATTAGATAAATCATATTATTGGCTTGCCAAACATTGAAAAATAATTAATCTGCTATAACAAGTAAAGTGATGTTTATTTGTATCAGTTCTAGTAGCCTGAACTCTAATATGTCAAAACAGTAGCAGGTTCATACTACTCACAAGCTTGCTATGTGATATGCAGATATCACACATCTTTTTCTCCTCTAGAATATGTTTAATACACTAATAAAGTATTTAGGTTCTTTGAGATCTCTAGTTATCAAGATGGCAAATCCTGCTAATTGAACTATAGGTGTTACTCCACATGGCATAAGTGAGTTAAGAATATTCTCTACTGTTTTGTGGAATAGTTGTACTGTGCTCAACATCACTTTGAGTGTTAGGTTACTTTACGGTTGTTGCACAGAGAAGTATTTCTGTATTCTTGTAATTCAGTGTGTAATTGGTCAGCTATAGACGGAAGATGAATCGTGAGACTAGCTTTGGTAAGATTCATCCCAGTTTTGAGGGAGCCAAGACTGACTCGAGTTGTACTGTGTCTTCGTCCATTGTTTTCTGTTTGCTAATCAGCCTTCTTTTTTAACTTTCGTTTTGTCCCTCATGATCTGTGCCTGCTTTTGAGTGCAGATTAGTCTAGTCTATTGTATTTCGTCGGCATTTAGCCAATCACATTTCTATTCATCAATCAAATCCTCGATCCTCTCGTGAACAAATATGTATGTGTTATATATCGTGACTCCTGGAATACCCCATACTCTTGTGTCCGAGTGTTAGTTTGCTCACATTCTTCTCTCCTCTCACATTTCTTCGTATTCCCTTTATAGAAACAAATAAACAAGAATATATTTAGTCATAGCAAAAACATGAACGGTATTTATACTACAATGCTCGTTGTGAAACACTGGCCTAAATTTAGTCGAGTAATATATATCTATAACCGGAAGGATATTAGTGCTTTTGA
The DNA here is from genome assembly GCF_000517525.1 of Limulus polyphemus. Lineage (NCBI taxonomy): Eukaryota > Metazoa > Arthropoda > Merostomata > Xiphosura > Limulidae > Limulus > Limulus polyphemus. Next base: position 247,259 of record NW_013666531.1, on the reverse strand, counting down.
TATTATGATTAATGTTCGCAATAACTAATTCGTGACTTTATCAAATAAGGGAAGAAAGAAACAACATCTTATTCATTCAAATGCACATACTTTAAAACTTGATTGAATATTTCATGTTTTTCTTAATGAAGTACGAACTGTATCCGTTTAGATAAACAAAATGAATAACATGTTTTAATCAAATAATATTTTATCATAAACATTCAAATGAATATTTTACTGGGGTTAATGAGAAGTGCAAAGTAAGACAATTGTTTATGTTTTGTTTCCTTTTATTTGAATAAAACATAAAACACATTATTGGGAATAAAGAAATAGACACATGAAACTGATTTCCAAATATTATTTGCAAATGAGATTATTCATTCCAAGTATTAATGTTTTTGTCTTGTGTCTTTATTGTTTGAGGGATTTTTGTTTTCAGCTTGAGACTTTTGTAATTGTACAGAATATTACTGAACGAATATCAACTTTTTTTCGAAACAGTGTGAGTGTGTGTGTGTGATAATTTACTTGAAAATTTCATATTTGTAATGAGGTAAATTAAGAATTGTTAGCCTAACATAATTAGGCCGGTTTCAATTAATTTAAGCGAACGATAGATGTCACCCAATGAGGAAGCTCTCGTCTGATTTAATTGAGAAATCAAAATTCAACAATTGGTTTATTTTTTTTCCAGCCTTCTTTATTTATCACTAACTAAATATTGTTTAACGAACAAAGGTATTTGTTTCAATTTTACTAATCACTCAAAGCATAAATCCAGAACTTATTTTTAACCTTATTATGAAGATGATCCATTATGTGTGTTAACATCCACCACCTAAAACTGGCTGGTTCGATTACCGTAATTTTTGGTATGGTAACTAAAAACTGTCAGGTAGTGTACATAGGCTATTTTGTTTTAGGATTTTTGCTCGAGAAAGGGGATAAAACACCCTAAAGTAAAGCACATTTCCACTTTTTATGGAATTTTTGACTTTGAATTTAAAGAGGCAAACAAGTACTTAATCAGTTAAGTGAGTTCACAAAACAGGGAATGTAATCAGTATACAATGAGTTCATTAGGGATTTAATAACAAAATAAAGAAGTAAAGATCTACAAAACATTAGTTTTATTTGAAGAATAGTGTTTTCTGTCGATGTTTTTAGTACTACTGAATATGTGTATTCATAATGCGACGCAGTATACACTTTTTCTCCATTAGAAATATTGTATCAACATTTGCTTTAGGTGGATCCAAAGTTTGGACAAATTTTCTGAGCATTTTGAAAAGTTGTGGCTTGGAATGATAGCTTTTGGCTCTTGTTATCCTGTTGACTAGCGGTGTCGTGCCAATCTGTGGCCTATGTTCTCCTAAATGCTTCCCATACGCTGTTTCAATAACCTCCAAATTCATGTGTAAATATTTTATTAAATACACTCAAAATATTTGTGTGTGTTGGAAACCAATAAATGTATCAAAGTAACAGTGGAAATCTAATAATAAGGAAAGTAAGAAACACCTGTCGTTGTTGTTTATGTGATTATTATTATAACAGTGGAAATCTAATAATAATAAGGAAAGTAAGACACACCTCACGTTGTTGTTTATGTGATTATTATTGTAACAGTGGAAATCTAATAATAAGGAAAGTAAGTCACACCACACGTTGTTTTTTACGGGATTATTATTATAATAGTGGAAATCTAATAATAAGGAAAGTAAGACACACCACACGTTGCTGTTTACGTGATTATTATTATAACAGTGGAGATCTAATAATAAGGAAAGTAAGACACACCACACGTTGTTGTTTATGTGATTATTATTGTAACAGTGGAAATCTAATAATAAGGAAAGGAAGTCACACTACACGTTGTTGTTTACGTGATTATTATTACAACAGTGGAAATCTAATAATAAGGAAAGTAAGACACACCACACGTTGCTGTTTATGTGATTATTATTATAACAGTGGAAATCTAATAATAAGGAAATGAAGTACACACTACACGTTGTTGTTTATGTGATTATTATTATTATTCAACAGTGGAAATCTAATAATAAGGAAAGTAAGACACACCACACGTTGTTGTTTATGTGATTATTATTATTATTCACCCATCACTGATAACGAAAGTACTTTTTGGACTTAGCTTTATGGACTTAGCATCACTTAGCTTTATGACGTCTTGCCGTTGACTACCAGCATCGTCACATTATGAACTCGAATCGAGTATTATTTCATTGCGTAGATATTCCACAGTCTTTTATAATAGGTATGGTTTAAAAACAAAACTTAAAACTGCAAAAGTTCAGCGTAGAACAAAAATAGAAGTTGCGTTCGAAATGTAATCATGTTAATCAGGTTAACTTTAAGGTCTTGATAACAGGAAGTTAAGTGTAATCATGTTAATCAGGTTAACTTTAAGGTCTTGATAACAGGAAGTTAAGTGTAATCATGTTAATCAGGTTAACTTTAAGGTCTTGATAACAGGAAGTTAAGTGTAATCATGTTAATCAGGTTAACTCTGAGGTCTTGATAACAGGAAGGTTAAGAGTCAACATAACCAGTGCATATTAGACAAAGTAACAGCAAGAGACATCTAAGCATCTTTTGAAGGATGTAATGAAACACGAGAGTATAAAGGTCAAAAGGCACAAAGTGTTCAAGTTCGAATGGACTTGTCTAGTTAGCTGAACAACAGCAAAAAACGATTAATTCAAATGTTCATTACTATTTCAGCTTAATTTAGAACATGACCCTTATTACTGGATTTATATACAAAAAATAAATAAAATAACTGGCTTAAAGGGCTCATACCGCTTATAATAAACGTTAAATGTTGAATGTATTCGTTTTAAAATAAATTGCCAGGTGTTCTTCAGATTTATGACACCCATCATAAACCGACTATGTCATTAGCTCGAATGTCTTTAGTAGGTATACTGAAGGAGACGATTATCGTTCTTCAATATATTAGGCTTAGGCGTGTGACAACAATTTAACAGGTTAACTAGATTAGGTCTAATGTCTCACAGAATTTTCTGAGATATGATTGATTTTTATTTGTTTTTTTCTTTTTGAGATGTCCCTTCCCCCTCCCTCGATGGTTCGGTGCTGCTGTGTGAAAGCTTGCAACGATAAAAATCGGGTTTCAATACCCATGATGGGCACAACACAGATAGACCATTTTGTAGCTTTGTGCTTAACTACAAACAAATGACACCTCGTAGAATAAATTAGAATGAAACACCGCAAAGAAGGTTCCAAATGCGAGAAATTATATTTTATTTCATGTTAAGATGATCTTTAAATTTAAAAAAAATTCAGAAAAGAGAATAACATCTTAAGATACAAATCGCTGTTAGGACTGCATGAAAACTTTGAAAGGCGGCTTCCTCCAACTGACACTCTATCGTGACACTTTGTATATAGTGTTTTGTTTCAAGCAGTTGGTCTGCCGAACATATACAAACAACATAATATTTAAAAAAGACAGTGTAGAAAGTGATGGAATTCGGGTATAAACTATTATTTCACTTTTCTGTTTTTCTAACATTAATAGACAATAAGCCACTTCTACAATAACCTATATAATTACTCCAGAGCAAAAATTAATGTTTCGAAACCAGATCATACAAAAACTGGATTTTCTTATTCGTGTGTTGAGTAATAAAGAGTGAAATCTTTCTGAAAATAGCAACACAAGGGCGGGATACTTAACGAAGTTCCTTTATCATAGTTAAGCCTGCAGTTACATTTCTGAAAGCAGGTTTATATGACCCTCCCGACAGTTACCCAAAAAGCACGTGGTGGTACTACTTCATCCTATGCAGATCAGGAAGTTTGGACAGAGAGCGATGATCGGCCAAACAATAGCTTCAGGGTAAGGCGCCTACACCCAGCAAACAGGTGAGGTTCAGACGAAAAACCAAAACTAAAACCGAGTCGTTTCATTACAGTGGCCCAGATTTTAATTAAGGACCGAACACCAAAGTTTCGAAAGCTCGGCGGAGTATAAAAATCCGAGCATGCCAGAGATCGATATTAAACGTTTTCAGTTCTCTCTTGTGTGAAGCTGCTGACACAGGTTATTATTCAGCGTCAATATGATGAAGGTGAGATACGCTAGCAGTAAGCAGTCCTGTATGTTGTAGATATGCACTCATAAGTTATACAATTGTCAACAAGCACTATTAGTGACTTTGTTGTTGTTTTTTTCTGGATAATTTGCTTTCGAAAATTTAAAGCCCATGAAACGAAGATAAATGAAGGCCTGAGAACAATTTTAAGCTTATTCTTGATAAAACATGGATCACAGAAAAACCTTATATATTTAAGGCTATAATCAATATAGTTCATTCTTTTGATATTGCAATAACTTTAGTCAATCTGGTGTAAACTTTATGTAATAAAATTAATAAAAAAACTTTATATTTTCCTGAACCAGTACTTGATCTCTCTCCCTCTCTCTCTCTATATATATATATAATTGTAAGTCACAGCATACAATCAAAGTAACAAAATTATCAAACAGATCATATATGGCCAATGTGATTTATATGTGTCTATCTTTATTGTTTTAAATAATAAATTTGTTAAGTGTGGAGAAAATAACCTAAGAATTAATTCTTGATTAATCATTATAAAGCGATGGATCAAAATGTCCCGTTTGTTAATAATCAAAGTAAAACCTAATATAAAAATGTGGATAATGATACCTGGGTTGGTAATGAGAAGGTATTGAAATATTTTCCACTATTCTATAGGTCGTATGTCTCTGCTTTTTCCTGGGATACGCTGCCGCTCAGTACGCTCCGACTCATGGATACCCAGCTCCGGCACATGGATACCCCGCTCCAGTACATGGAAAAGCAGGCTACGCACCTGAACCCTATGTAAGTGTATGGTAATGTAAGTTTTTTTTTGTATTTCCTCGGTTCGAATTCGAACTCTGGGCCTCTCGCATACCAAACAAGTGCTCTATTAACAGACCTAAAAAAAACAAGATTATTATTATTAGATTTAATGCATTAAATGTACCAAATTCAGACAGTAGAAATACTGACCACATCTCTACTGTGAAATTGACTGCTTTGAAAACAAGAAATGACGCAACTGCTTTGCTATTTCTGCCAAGTTTCTCGACTCGACTGCTACACCTCCTAACTTCCGATCCATTTCCCCTGTCTTACAACAATTTGTTTGGAGAATGAAAGCTGCTGAAAATCCTAGCAGAGATTCTGCTCATTTTTAGCCAATTTTCGCGTGTTTTCCACGTTTTCAAGAGGAAAAGTACGGAGGAGTACAGTCTCCTTAAAATAATCAACAAAACTTTTAAGGTAAGGCATTTAAAGTGAATTACAAGAGCTTCAAAAAGAAAGTCCATTACGGACTAATAGTTCACTTTTACTTGTAGACTTTCACCGGATCTGTTGGGCTTTCACCAAGGGCAGAACTAGGTATGTAATTTTCCTCTCAAAAATTACTGAAATAGCACATCTACTTAATTATCATTTAGTAAAATCCTATTGGCATAGCCCCCCCCCCCCAGTGGCACAGCGGTATGTTTGTGGACTAGAATCCGGGTTTCGATACCCGTGGTGGGCAGAGCACAGATAGCCCATTGTGTAGCTTTGTGCTTAATCACAAACAAACAAACAAACTATTGGCATATTTCAAGCTTTTAATTATGTGCCCCTTTCTTTTTTCAATATAAAATCTCAAATCGTAGTTATTTCCCCGAAAGGGGCCCAAAGACTGCTTTGAGGGGTCACCTGTTTTAACCACTCGCACCACTATACAGTAGTGTATTGTCTGTCAGTCAGTAGACACTAAAATAACGTTACATAAGGGATGCTTAACGTTGCAATTTGTACTGTCGTGACGTCAGTAAAATGCGCGCATGTTATGAATCACGAAAATAATTATGCACTACGTAGGCTACAGCGACATATGAACTTCAAAAGCAAGAAATAAAAATATTTGTTACTCTTAATTTAGGTTTTATTTACTTTTGAAACAGCACACTTTCGGGGATCCTGCGCAAAATCATTTTGTCTATTATTTCTTGTATTAGTTGTAAGAATATTATAAAATGTATACAGAAAAGTAAAAATATAGTACCATACTAGAGATCTATCTGTTTATGTTTAATAAAATAATTTATATTCATTTTTTTTTCACTTAATTTCAGTATAAACCGTTTCCCTACAATTTTGGTTACGAGATCGAGAATGATTATGGTGACCGGCAGTGGCAACGAGAACAGGGAGATGAATATGGAAACAAGCAAGGTTCCTATGGTTACGTTGATGCTTATGGTATCAACCGTCAGGTGGAATACGTAGCTGATGAATATGGCTTCCGTGCTAATATAAAAACCAACGAACCTGGCACCCATAGCCAAAACCCAGCTCATGTCAGTGTTTACTCGGATCCTGTTCCTGTGAAACATAACGTTCCTGCTAATGGTCACGGACATCCTGCACCATATGGTGTTGCCCCTGGTTATGGTCCTGCCGTTCCACAGGTTCACGGATATGCGCCAGTAGAGGCTCGCCATCCTGGCCATTATTAACACTTTAGCACTTAATAAAAATATCACGTGTGTCCGCTTGGAGGAACTAGAGTAGCAACTGAGAGAAATATGACGTTTCAAGTTGCTGTGTTAAGTCTGCAATTTTTTTCCCCTAAGAAAATAGGCAAGTGTTATATGCTGCTCAGTATATGAGCAAGTGTTATATGTTGTGTTTTTGTACATTGATTTCCACGATTCTAGTGCAACGCGTTCTGAATCAGTTTTTTGTTACACATTATTTATGTATTTTAGTTTTACAAATCTGCAATAAAAAATACATGCATCAACTCACTAATCCCTGTCTTGACGCACTGCATTCCTCTCTAGTATTAATAGTTGGCGTTGGTGGGTTGTTAGACAGAAGGTTACACGATGGTCTGTCTGTGCCCTGCCCATCACGGGTATCGAAACCCGACTTTTAGCGGAGTGAGCATTCAGAGTTCCAGCTGAACCACTGGGGGGTGGGGGCAAGTATCAACATCTGACAGTGGCCTAACAGTAGTTTAGATTACTAACAAGTATATATCAAGTTCAGTATCTGTGTAACATATCTGGTGTTGATATATCACAACACTATACTTTTGTATTGTGCAACTTGATGTCAAAAGAAATATCAACTGTGTAAAACAAAAAATACTAATAGTTAAAAGTGGTTACTGGCATGATATAGAAAAGGGTACTCTTCCTTAAGAGAGAGAGAAACAAACAAACATTTTTATCGTGATAAAGCGTTAACTATTTCATTGAAGCATTATCTACCATCGTACTTAGAAGAGTAACACTTGCATTAACACCACAATATTTGAATAACATTGAGTTTCACTAACAATTAGGTCAGTATGGCGTATTTTGCCAAATTGCATAAAATATGAAGAATTTATAAAAGTTTCTACTCCTGCTACCTTATTATATAAAAAATAACTATTTAACAATAATTTCTTATCATAGCAAGCTTCCTACGTGGACAAGAACTACAACTTAACTCAGTAATTACTGTAACTAATTTCACACACCAGTGTAACAACAAGTATGCAATGTCATGGAACAATAACTTATAATGATTACAGTGCACTATTAACGAGTTTTTCGTCCGTAATCCCAGTAATATTTTATGAGCTAGTCCTAAATCCACATAGTAAGCTGACAACACAAAACAGTTCTCATAATATATAAATAAATGAAAATAACAAACATAGAGATATAACGCATATATTGGACATTTTAACGAAAACAGTTTCCAGAAATAAGAGTTTTTATGAATAGTTTATTACAATGATTTTTTTTTTATTCCTTATCAAGCCGACATACACTGCTTATCTAATCAATTGGGATATCATCTCATATCTCATTAGACCAGCTTTCATTTCGATAATCGCCTCAGCTGGTCAGAGATAGACTTCGCAAAACGCCAGAAGGTGTCTAATTTGATTAAGGTGATGATGTATCGTTTAAGTTTATTCGAAGGATGTGCATTAGGAGATTCAATGTGGCTTAGCTAAGAAAGATCCCTGGAATCACTGTTATGTTTTTCAAAACAACTCCGAACAATACAGGCAAAAGGTTTTTGTATTATGGTCATGGAAAAGCCTTTGACTATCAGCATGGAAATATAGCTTTCTTCAGGGGACCTGATCAACAACAATGTACGGGTGCACTCATCTGAAGGAATAAAAAAAATCCAACTTCTACTGTGAGAACGTTCCCCAAACCATTTTACCACTTCTAGTAGCTTGTATTGACTGTGAAAACAGGATCGAGTGTTTCATGTGGTTTTCTGCAGGTTTATTTTTACCATTAATATAGTTAAGATATAGCCAATAGTTAAGATTATTAAGACTACAATTAAAATAAATTTTGAAAATTAGTATCAAAGTTGCACTAATTCAAACTCGACCCCCAAACAACAACTAAGATACTAGCCACAGTTGTTTTACTTTGAAACAAAAACTCTTTAATTTGAATAAACAATTGAGAACAGTGTAAAAGAATGACAAGGGAAAACATTTATTTCTTAACGAACGATTGTCTTCTCTGTAAACAGCAGTGCAAAGCTATTTATTCTAGAAAACTGTGGATCTGATGAGTTCATGGCACAAACCTCAATCGAATCTGACGAAAAAGTAATTTTGTTTACGAATATATTAAATCCTAGTTACAACTTGATGTCAAAAGAAATATCAACTGTGTAAAACAAAAAACACTAATAGTTAAAAGTGGTTACTGGCATGATATAGAAAAGGGTACTCTTCCTTAAGAGAGAGAGAAACAAACAAACATTTTTATCGTGATAAAGCGTTAACTATTTCATTGAAGCATTATCTACCATCGTACTTAGAAGAGTAACACTTGCATTAACACCACAATATTTGAATAACAAATCTTTTCAGAAAGCCACATCGTCCTGTCACCAACAAAGTCTTATTAAAAGAACAAAGCAACCAGAAGTGTTAGATATCTCACTGAAACCCACTTAACAAGCTATCCAGCAGGCAGACTAGATGCTGAGATAAACAGGCTTAGCAAATGGAGACAAATCCTGAAGACAAGATTAAAGAATTCAGGTTTGTACATATCCTATTCATGTAAAATGTCTAAACAAGTACAGAAAGTTGTATTAAAATTTCGAAAAATGTACCTGAATACACGCGAGTAAGCATGTAATCAGTTTTTAACTTATGAAAGTACTACAGTCATGATATTTGCTTATCACATGTTTACATTTTCGTTCTAACAACCAATAAAGTGATGCTTCTTTATTTATACCTGAAATAACTGGTTTGTAATGTCCTTCACATGGATGGAGGTAGCCGAATCCTAACTATTGTTAAAAGAACTGGTCAATTGAGACACTGCCTGACATCTGTTGCATTTTGTAAATCTGTCCAATTGTTTTTACATGTTTAGTCACCAGAACTTTCCTAATGACAGCCTTCCTTACAGTTGCCTCTAATATTAGTCTCTGGTGACAAATATTTTGAAAAGGTGATCACCGAACTGATAGTTAATAACAAAACTATGGCTGGATGGATACTCACTTTCACACTTCTGCGGAAGTCGAATACATCCTTGCTCTTACTCATTATTTTGCATATCAACAATTTTTATGATTTTTTGCCATTTATAAGAATCAAATAATCACCCGACACATCACATGATCAGTCTAATTTGCATATACAAAATTTGTGTTTTTGGGTGTCCTGATAAAGTGCTCAGTCAGTGCATGTGATATACGCATGTCTCTGGATTTTGTTACATCATCATGTTATAAGATGGGTTTTAAAACAATCCCCGTGTCTTATACACTTGTTCCCTAGTCTGATTCAGGTTTTGAAAGATGTTAAAAAGGAATGGGCGCAGAAATATAATTATTTATGTATTTATCTGTTTGTCAATAAAAATGCACTTCTTTTAACATTACTTTTAAACATTATAATATCTGTGGTATACTCTGATAGATGGATTTACCACAGAGCCTGAGTAAAGTCCACTAACTGGAGGTCCAACGAGTATGAAGCAATAGAGTAAGGATACATTACTCTGAATTGACCTTGAAGAAATAGTCAAAACAAAAAGTGCATAACTAGAATCTTTAATAACAAAGAAACAGTCAGAGACAAACACAATGCACTAAAACAAAACAAGGACAAGAGTGTTTGCAAGGTGTGTGATGGACTGGCATGAGAGAGATAGAGGTGAAGTGAAACCTTAGTGACCTCTCTCTCATCAGTCTAATATGAGCATCTTCTGTAAGGTAAAATAAAGTTAAATTACTAAAAGACCTCAACGATAAAATATATAAAAAAAAAACAAGAAAGTGTTCAAAGTGAGTTAAAATAATATCTAAAACACAAACAACGTTGTGGTTATAATAAAATCTACGTTATCTCTCCACAAAGTTAAGTTACAGAGAAAAACCTAGCTTTTAGTACTTACACAATAACAAAAACCACACCAGGTTGCTTACTAAATGATCAGTGTGCACATTATCTTCACCTATAGTGATTCATGTGCAAGAGCGTGGCATCCCAAGTCCAACACCCGATTTGTTGACAGAAAAAATAGCCTTCTGTTACGTAAAACTCCACATGAAAATAACCTTTTCCCAAAAAATATCAAACTCAGTTACATTGCACTGGAACTGTAATGATGTAAAAAAACGTTGCATTATACAAAATACAAACCGAAACCTTATATACCTAAATCATATACAACCCACGCTTATATGCTGAAAATGAAGCCCTCGGAGCTAGTCATTGAAAATATCTAAATTCTTGAACAGCCTTAGAACAACTCCCACACCCATCCACATCACCCAAGAAAAACAAACGCGTCATAGAACTAAAAGCCCTATAAAAAAACAACAACAGACATATATATACATATAGAAGTACCCTCAATAAAATTTTAAACCCGTTATAAATGTGCACATAGCATGCTTTACCAAGGTAAAATAAAATAAATAATTACAAACTAAAATCCTTAATACTAATTACATTAAAATAAACACATTTTTACAAAAAACTGTCATTAAAATATTCAAATACATAAGAATTAATTGCACATTATTCAAAATAAATACACACATTTATATAAACTATTACCACAGTGCAAACATTTTTTTTTTTACATAACTCCTAACCAAAATAAGAATAACAAAAAATTGGTTACAGAAACTTCAGAACTCCTGTCTTTCGGCCCCCCAGTAACACAGCGGTATGTCTGTGGACCTACAACGCTAGAAACCGGGTTTCAATACCCGTGGCGGGCAGAGCACAGATAGCCCACAGTGTAGCTTTGGGCATAACTTCAATTAAATTTACTTTCCACACGTAATTTTACCTTACTCACTCACATTTCAGTTCAGTCAAACTGAAATGTTTCTGGTCAAAACCTGTGAAATATATGTCAAACTGTGTTTTCCTGCTAGTGTAGCATGAGTTTAATCATTACTCTTATCTGTTTCCATAAAATCCCCTACTTGCCAAATATTTCATTAACAAATGCATTAATGAAATTAACAGGCATGCTGTTTCTTCATATAATGCCTGGTAGGCCAACAACCACTCTTCTCGAGGTCTGAAGATTCAAATTATTGTATCCTCATTCAATGGTTAGCTATTGTTTTTGTCCTCAGTAACTGATTCATATACAAATGTATATTGCCATATACGTATATTTGTAACATCCATTATTGCTACCTACACTTGTAGCTTTCCACAGACTGCCTTAGGTGCGTGCACCATCACCATAGTAGCACACACAGAGATTACTTTGGTAAACTATCCATTGCTAGTCAAAATTCGGTAACGTGCCCTCCATCTGTGAGCAGTTTAACTCAATAGAATTTTACACGCCTTATGAAATGAATAAATCCTGCCAGAATTTAGCTGAGTTAGGCTATCTACTCGAAATTTCTATTGCCAGGATTGATTTTTGAGCTGCCACTACTTGCACATCAATGCATTTTCAAATCAATTAAAGCTGAATACAATAGTCTACAGTAACTGATCATTTACTCTCAGGAATGGCCACCAACCAGACTGTCAGGACACTATTGTTTTACACAAATTGATCCACTTGTGTTAGTTTGCATCACAGAGAAGTAAATGTAGGTAATCTCAATGAAATGAGACCTACTCCATTGAAATTCGCAGTCATCCATACTGTCTGGTTCTTTAGTGAATACAACACCCTCACTGTTCATGGAGAAGTCATACACAGTTAAGTGCACGTGTGAGACTTTCTCTGATGCACCACATGGCCTGTTTAGGACAACTGCCGTGATGGACAGAGCATAGATAGCTCATTGTGTAGCTTTGTGCGTAACTTCAAACAAACAATGGAATGCTACTAGTTTCTATTTCTACTTTTTTACTGACATACTACTAGCATCACAATCTCTAGAGTCACTGTGTGGTCTTTAAGAGCACGAACAAACTAACTTCATCATCTTTTTCATATATTGTTATGAAACAGACACGTCTACCCTTATATCAGTAACTCTCTGTGTTATTTTTCTAGCAACATCATTAAATATATATCACATTAAGTTATTCCTCACTATACAAGTATTAAGTTTCTCACGTCTGTGTTATACATGTATTACGCTGTTCCTCACATCTGTGCTATACATACGTATTAAACTGTTCCCCACGTCTGTGCTATACACGTATTGATCTGCTCTTCGTGGCTATGACGTATAAATTAAGATGATTCTCACGCCTATGCTATACAGGTATTAAGTTGTTCCTCACGCCTGTGTAATAACTTAAAATTGATCTTTAATGAATTACATGTTGTGCCATCTAGTAAACAACATATTTACTTTAGTAGCTAAGTTATTAGTTATAGTTTTCTTCAGTAGACAATGCAACATTATTCGTCATAATTTAGTAATCAAATATAATTCAACAATATACAGGAATAAATAATAATAAGCAAACGGGCAGAGATAAAGATAAAATATAAAGCAGCATTCTTTTATCTATTGCTTAATATGATTCAATTTAAATAACCATTAATAAATGTCAAAAAAAGTATTATTTATAAAAAAAACTATCCGATTGCGAATAAGTATGTTTGATACCGACATTCAAGAATTTGTAAATAAACTAAAACACGTAAAACAGCAAACATGAGTAATTTTTAATTTTGCCCTAAAAAGTAAAACCTTTTTAATAACATGCATTTCTATTTAAAGTTGCTCTTTGTTACGGTTATGTCTTTCTAAGAATTTATTAGTGAAAGCAAATAAGTTAATGATATTCAACTACGCTATATCAATTATATCCAGTACCGACGAGGCTTTTCGTTCAATACCATGGCTCGTCAGGCCAACTATAGCGTTTTTATATTTGTCTTTTACTCTTCAGAGTGAACCTTTATATTCAGTCAAGGACTAACTGAAAATTGATTGTGCGACACTTTGTATTGTTACAACATTGCTGTTAATATTAGGCAATAAAATGTAAAACATAAGATATACTCACAAAGGGACGAGCGCCATCTGTTGAGGATAAACATAAGTACAAAGTTGTTAATATAAGATTTTTCTATGAGAGGAGTCATGGATATGTTTTTGAGTTCAATTCTGCCAAGATCTCTGTTAAGCCTTGCTAGATCCATAAATCCTTGGCAATTGTCAAATTGTTTACGTATTTTAATGTCTTCTCAAAGAATGTATTGGTCATTGAAACGAGTATGTCTGACCACAGTGAAAGTGTCAGTACTGCACAATTATGTAACATATCAAGTGTTTTGTTTTGCCCCAGTACAATCTAGACCACAAGAACTTGATATGCTCTTTCTATGTATATATTTTGTTTATTCTATTGAAAACATTATATCAGTGCAACATTTTGTAGCGCCTAATATTTTAAATATGTTATAACAAAAGTAACAGTTACGTGAATGATGTGGTTGTTGTTTACTAGGAGTTTGAATACGTTTAACTGACTGAATATCAGGTAGTCCTCGAAATATTTTATGGGATTGTGAGTAAAACATAAACAACATGGAGAAACTTTGGCTCTAATATGTCTGTGTATACGGGGTTGGTCGTGTTCCAGCTCCATAGCCCAGAGCCATCTGTGGAGCTTGAGCGGAGCTGGAACCAGGCCCACCAGAGTTCTCCGGAGACTGGAGCCAGAGGTGAAGTTCCAGCTGGTTCACTCTTTCCTACCACCCATTATAAACTTTCTGGTATACTTCTTATAACGTTCATTAACCAAATAAATAATTGAAAAGTTTTTTGGTGTACAAAACTTGAAGATAGCTTTTATATGCGGAAACATTTGTTAGCTGAGTTCTTGCACAAATCTTGAAATATAACGTTGATAAACGGATACATCGGCACATGTAGATCTTGAAAGTCGAGTTGTTCAAAACTTGAAAATAGCGTTGATAAATGGACCAATTATTGATTGAGATGTTGCAAAGGAAATATC